>NW_027531999.1:3837674-3962077 GCF_008692635.1 Crocuta crocuta | reverse complement strand
TCACTTGCTTTGTCCATTGAACCCGTTTGCTCATGAAGAATGAGAACCACAGAATATGATTTCAGATTTGTTCAAGTGACACAGTCCTTTGTAGGGCACCGCGTAACTTTAAGATGTTTATCCTGCAAATAAGAACTTTTGATTAGAAAAAAATGGATGCAAAGTAAAATCACAAAGAGAAGCTCATGTATCCACCAAAAGTCAAGTTGTTAAATTGTGTTTGATTAGCTAATCTGCAGTGTTTCTGTTAACAATTCTGTTCATAATGATTTTCCCAGCACTTACTCATTTTGCTATGTGTTGGATCTCTCTAGGAAAAAAGACAGTAGTCAGTGCCAAGGCCCAAGAAAAATTCATATAGTAAACTTTCGATTCATTCATTTTTTTTCCACATCAGAATACCTTGGTTCAGTTGGTTTGAGAACCACTCATGGTGATATTTTTTCCCTACAGATAATTTTTTATTGGCTCAGTGGTATTGTAAGCCTCTCAAGAACTCCTGCCTTACTCTTTCTTATTTTTCCCCTATTTATCGATACCATAGCTGAGTGGCTGAGTGGGACAAGCCATGTGTCTGTCCAGATGAATGGAGGTTTCTGATATATGTCGTTGGTGATAGAACCCTGACAAAAAAATCAAATCAAGGGGGAATAATTAACTGTTTTCTTCTTGACTTCAGAGGACAAATAGAGAACTTCTAGGATGAGAAAGGCTATTGAATTTTATTACAGATGAAGCTCTAAGCTCGTAAGTGACTGGATATTTGAGGAGTCATTACTTTCCTTACACAGAATAATTGCCAACTCAGCAAAACAGAAATGCATTAGTTCAAATTCTGAAGGTTATCTTTTCTAATGGGACATGCAGAAACTTTGTTCTATTTTCGGGATGAAAGCTCAGAGTCTAGAGAATTATTACTATGGTGCTTAAAGTGTATCCTGTGTTTTCTAATCAATGATATTTCTTAAATGGCTGGTACTGCTTAGCTCAGGTACATTCCCGATTGCTGAAGAAAGAAACCCCCTGCAACATAGACCCAACTAAAACAGTTTAGTTGTACACGAAAAAGCGTGCAAATCCAAGTACACCATCTGGTCCAAACCGCTGAGAAATTCTGTTACTTCACCACCATGATAGCTATCGTGTAGCTATGTGGGTAAAGGGAAGACACAGGTAAATAGAAAAATTCTATGTTAAATATCTGGATACGTCTAAGACACCTTATTATCTGTGGTAAGATGTCTGTGGAGATGAAGACCCAGTTGTTGGTTCTTCTTGCATATGGTGGATTGCTCCTTAATGGCTACTGCTGGGGAGGGTAGTGGGTTTGGAGTAAGAGAATGAAGAAGAAACTTCAGTTTGGGCTCCATATAATTTTGCATTTTTAAAATACCATCCATATTTTCATATTTAATCGTATGTAATAAAAAGTCTTATCTTAAATTTATTCCTCCAGCCCAGATCTTACACCCAACTCTAGAATATCCTTAATATTCTCAACAATATCTCAAACCCAAAAGGCCCCAAACTGGATCCCTGATCTTTTCCCCAAAACATGCTTCCTCTGCAACCTTTCATCTCAGTTGATAAAAATTCCTTCCTTCCAAAAGATGAAAAACCTAGGAGTCACTTCCATTTCCTCTTTTTCTTTCATACTGCTGTCCAGTCTTCCACAAATCCATCCACAAAGTCTCCACTGTCCAGATATATTCAGAATCTGTCACTTAATTCTCATCTCACACCCTTGTCTCCTCCCTTCCCACCTCCCCAGAGCCACCATCATCACTCTCCCAGCTTATTCCAGCAGCTTCCCAGGGGGGCTCCCTGATTTCTATTTGCTCCCTTCAATCTCTGACAAAAAGGTGGAGTGCTTATACTAAAAGGAAGTCAAGTGAGTAGTGTCACTCCTCTGCTCAAAGCCCCTCTATGGCTCCCTGTTTCTCACAGTAAAAGCCCAAGTCCTTCAGTGGTCCGCAGGGTCTTTCATGACTTTTGCCATTTCCTCTCTGGTCTCATTTTGTATTACTCTCTCCTATCCTGTGGGCCACAATTCATCTCCTTTCCTTCCTCCAACATATCCAGCATGGTCCCATCCTAAAGCTTAGGAATAGCTCCTTTCTGCCTGAAATGCCCTTCCTCCAGATATTTGTAGGGCGTCTCCCTCTTTCAAATCTTTGCTCAAGTATTTTCTCAATGATCTGATAATCCTACTTAAAATTAAATACTGACCCAGCACACCTCTCTCCCCATTGCCCTCCTGATCCCCCTTATCCTTTTGCTGTTTATCCATGCCATTTATCTCCTTTAAATATACCATCTAATTGTATTGTATTTACTGTCTACTTACCCCTACTAAATTGGAAGTTTCGAGAGGTGTCTGTTTTGTTCACTGATGGGAACAAAGTGCATCCAATGCCTAATTCAATAACTATTTATTAAATGAATAAATCTAAAAAGATTAGAGAGATTTCTGCTTTTTGTCATGTAAATTTCATGAGAACAGATTCCATTATTTTGTAATTTGCTTTATATCTAATGCCCAGAAAAGTGTCTGGCACCTAACAGGTACCCAATAAATATTTGTGAAATGAGTAAGAGAACATATATTTTTACTCTAGATTTTAGCACATCTTTTTCATAAAAATGGTTTTTATAGAATTAAAATGAAAATGAAAAGACTCAGAATTTTTCCTGTAGCAGTTTTACAGCACGCCAGAAAACTAAAGACGGATACCATTTAGGGACCTCTGAGTAAGACTTTGCATTCTCTCTATACTGCAGAATGCTACACTTGCATTGTGTGGTCACCTCTCTTCTGGGTTTCTTTAAAAAAATTTTTTTTTACTGTCTTTATTTTATTTTGAGAGACAAAGATGGAGAGCACATGGGGGAGGGGCAGAGAGAGAGGGAGACACAGAATCTGAAGCAGGCTCCAGGCTCTGAGCTGTCAGCACAGAGCCTGACGTGGGGCTCGAACCTGAGTCAAAGTCGGACACTTAACTGACTGAGCCACCCAGGTACTCTTCTGGATTTCTGTATCCTTAGATAAATAACTCAGGAATTTAAAGAATAGGGAATGACTTCTTCCAGTCATCCATCTGTAACTCTGCCTCTTATCTTTTTTCTTTTTCTTTCTTCTTTTTTTTTTTAACTGACCTCAAGGAGATTCAGACTAGGATACCACTGTACATTAAATAGCAATAAGGAAAGATGCAGAAATAAATTGATTCCTTCTACTTCCTATTGACTACTCCACAGCATCATTTTGTTCAGGCATGGGAACGAGCACTGACTTTGCTGGTGACAAATGCATTGCACGCCCATTAAAATAGCAGTGTAATGAAAGGATGAATACAGTAAATGTTCTTTGATGATGGTCTCAGTGGTGGTGATATCATTCTTGTGGCTCATAAGGTGCCTTGCAGTTCTTGACTTTGAATGCCCTTCTGGGATAGAGGATAAGATTCTTGGTGAAGATTAAATTACAAAAGTCCCTTAGGGTAATTATAATGACTAAATCCCAATACCAGAGTAATAGTATCTGAGGGGTGTAGATATTCAGATCCACTGTTAAGGTGGTATTTCAGAGCACATTCTAATATATTTCAACATTCTGTGACATAAAAGTGGCAGTAAATTGAGAATTAAGTATACCTCCTGTCTTCATTCCTTACCACCCTCTATATAGTCTGATAGCTTGGGGATGACTCATGTTCACTGTCATCTGTTTTTCACAGAGACTCATGATTATACTAAATTAAAAACACAAAAATGAGTTGCATAAAAGCAAATTCATAGAACTCATCTTCTACTAGACCCCATGGCATCCTATAAAAACTTGCCGTCAGGAAAATTAAGTCTGTCTGTGCGTGGACAAGACTACAAATTCTCCCTTAGCATAGTGTTATCTTGTTATAAAAGGACTAAAGAAAAAGATAAGTCATATGCAGTTTCCTTTTCCTCATGGTAAAACTAGGTGGATGGTTCTTTCTCTTGGGCTTACCTTCTGTAACCCTGTTTTAAAAAGTTTAATTTTGTTGGGGCATCTGGGTGGCTCAATTGGTTAAGCATCCAACCTCAGCTCTGATCATGATCTCTCAGTTTGTGAGTTTGAGCCCCACATTGTGCTCTGTGCCGACAGCTAGCTTCAGATTCTGCATCTTCCTCTGTCTCTGCCCCTCCCCACCTTGTGCTCGGTCTCTCTCTCTCTCTCTCTCTCAAGAAATAAATAAACATTAAAAAATTAAAAAAGGAAAACACATTTAAAAAGTTTAATTTTGTTATATTTATCATTAGATTAAGAGAACTAGAATTGTTCTTTGCTAACTTCTTTTGTTCTTTTGCTATAAAATTACATATTAACTTATCTTTTGACCCAGAAATCCCATTTCCAAGAATCCATCCTGATGTATTCTTCCAATAATGCAAAAATGCATATGTACCAGGAAATTAATTGAAGCATTACTTGTAGCTGCAAAATGTTGGAAAGAACCTAAGCGCTTACACATAGGCAAGTGGTTGAATAAACTATGGTAGTCCACAAAATAGAGCACTGCACACATGCACAAAGGAATAAGAATGATCTTTATAGATTGAAATGGAGTGACTTCCAGGATGCATTGGGTGAAAAAAACAAACGCAAAAGAGTGCCTATAGCCAATAAGCACATGGAAATATACTTGACATCATTAGTCATTAAGAAAATGCACACCAGAACCACAATGAGATACACTTCACACCCACCAGGATGGCTATAATTAAAACAAACAAACAAACATGGAAAATTTAGCATGTGTTGGCAAGGATGTGGAGAGATTGGGATCCTTGTATATTGCTGGTGGGGATGTAAAATGATGCAACTGCTATGGAAAACTGTTTGGCAGTTCTTCCAAAAGTTAAACAGGAAATTAACCTTATGGCCCAGCAATTCTAGTCCTAGGTTTTTATTCCAAAATATTGAAAACAGATATTCAAACAAATACTTGTTTGAATGAATGTTCATGGCAGCACTATTCACAATAGCCAAAAGGTGGAAACAACCCAGATATTCATCAACTGATGGGCAGATAAACACAGTTCAGTAAATCCATACACTGGAACACTATTTAGACAAAAAGATAAATGAAGTACTGACACATGCTACTATCTGGGCAAACCTCAAATATATTATGTTAAGTGGAAGAAGTCAGACACAAAGGTAGCACCTATTGTATAACTCCATTTATATTAAATATCCAGAATAGGTAAGTCCACTGAGACAGAAAACAGATTAGCCATTGGCAGGGGCTCTGGGGAAGGACAACTGGGGAGTAACTTCTCAACGGGTATGAGGGCTCTTTGGGGAGCAAGAAAAATATTGTGGAAGTAAACAGAGATGGTGACTACAGCATGTGAATATACTAAATACCAGTGAACTGCACACTTTATTTTTTAATTTTATTTTAAATGTATGTATGTATGTATGTATGTATGTATGTATTTATGATAGAGAGAGAGAAGAGCATGTGCACATGGGTGAGGGAGGAGCAGAGAGAGAGGGAGAGAGAATCCTAAGTAGGCTCCGCACTGCCAGCACAAGGCCAAACACGACGCTTGACCCTGTGAACTGTGAGATCATGACCCCAGCCAAAATCAAGAGTCAGACGCTTAATCAGCTGAACCACCCAGGCACCCCAAACTGTACATTTTATTATTTTTTTAATGTCTGTTTTATTTTTGAGAGAAAGAGAGACAGAGTACGAGCTGAGGAAGGAAGACAGAGAGGGAGACACAGAATCCAAAGCAGGCTCTAGGCTCTGAGCCGTCAGCCCAGAGCCCAATGTGGGGCTTGAAGCCACCAGTCGTGAAATCATGACCTGAGCTAAAGTTGGATGCTTCACCTACTAAGCCACCCAAGCACCCCCCAAACTGTACTCTTCAAAATGGATAGTTTTATGTTATGTGAATTGTACCTCAATAATAAAAGAAAGAGTTCCTATAGCGTGCCTCCTTTCATGAAAGATAAAAGGTGAGATAAAATAGACGTGTATCTATTCATTTATGCAAAAGAAATCCAGGAAGGACTAAACCCAATGAAATTGGTTACTCAGGATTGGGTGGGAGTCAGGTGGGAAGAATGAGGAGGCAGGAACGGGGTAGCAGGGTTGGAGGAATGACATTTACCTGATATTCCTTTTGCAGTTTTGTATGGTGCTGACTCTTAGAATCATGATAATGTTTCACATATCCCCAAAATAAAGAATTAAAATCAACCAGGGTGTGGGTGGGTGGGAGCCCAAATTAGAATAAAAAGAGTAACAAATGAATGTAAATGTATTACAGATGATTATTGTGACCATACAAAAGAAGTTGGGGAAGAACCAACCAACTCTAACTGTGTAATGTAAGGCTAAAGACAGAACTGTTAGCAAATATTATACTCTAGTTAGTAAATTTTTTTCTCAAGGGTATAGGTTAGCAATTCTGAAACTACTTTATATGTATACTAGGATTGAATGAGTAATGGGCTTCTTTGAGAAATAATTGATTCTAGGGAAAATAGGAGATGAGTCAGGAATATCTTAAAGTCCCAGAAAGTATGGAAGTACTAAAAAATGATGGTGTGTGTGAAAATGATATGGGAACCAACTTGAAGGAAAGCGGGGACAAGTTGAGCTAAAAAATAAATAATGATGGTAAAGGATTATGATGTAGGAGGTGAAATAAATATCCCTGAGTCTATAGTGACACAAATAAATACACAAATGGAGAGAAGGAACAGTTCTTCTTTAATAATAATAAAAAAAAGGAATGATAGGAATAGAAAATCACCAGAAGGTAAAGATAAGAATAGCTAATGGGAGAGGCGCCTGGGTGGCTCAGTCGGTTAAACGTCCGACTTCGGCTCAGGTCATGATCTCATGGTTTGTGGGATCGAGTCCCGTGTCGGGCTCTGTGCTGACAGCCAGCTCAGAACCTGGAGCCTGTTTCAGATTCTGTATCTCCCTGTCTCTCTGACCCTCCCGTGCTCACACTGTGTCTCTCTTCTTCTCTCAGAAATAAATAAAACATTTTTAAAAAGTTAAAAAAAAAGAATAGCTAATGGGCACTTAAAAGTAGTGCAGGTAAGAATTGAAAAATAGGATATTTGCATAGTCTCAAAGTACATCCTCCCAAGATAGTTTTAGCAACAAAAAAATAAATAGTAAGTTTAGAGAGATGACACATGGCCAAATTGTATAACCAAGCTATGAAAGTCCATCTCACCAGTAAAAAGTCAGTGGCATCAGAACCCTTAAGATGAGGTGCTGAGAAAGGCACACCCTCACTTACAGTGTATTCTTACCTCAAATGCATCACCTCAGTTTAATCACAAGAAAACATCAGACAAATAATAAATGGAGGGCTAGTCTACAAAATAACTGACCAGCACTCTTTGAAAGTGTCAAGGATAGGCGAGACAAAGAAAGATTGAGAAACAGTCATAGACTGGAGAAGACTAAGGAAACAGGACAGCTGGATCCTGGACCAGAAAAAGGACCTGAGTGGGACAACTTGGTGAAATTTGGGTAAGTTCTGCAGACTAATGAAGAGCGTATCAATGCTCACTTCTTGGTTTTGACCGCTGCGCTTCGGTAAGATGTTAATATCAGGGGAAGCCCGGTGAAGGGTACATGGGGGCTCTGCACTGTTGGTGCAACTTGTCTCTAAGTCTAAAATTTTTCAGAGGGATAAGTTAAAAACAAAAAGTCTTTCTCACTTAAACCTTTTGTTTATTTTGCATACTTTCACATTTAGCTGAGCCAAGATTTTGAAAATATGTATAGAGTGACATCATTCATTTTCTTTTCAAAGAAAAACTGAGGGATTAAGGAAGGAAGTTGGGATGATTAAATTAAGTTGCCTCTGGTCCCTCTCCCTTCCTAGAGAAAAGATTTAATTGAAATAGGAAAATGGTGGGGCAGGATGTGGATGAGGGGACTCAGTGGGATGGAATGATCTGGAAAAATGTCACTACCCCTATGCATGAATGAAAGAGGGGAGGGAGAAGTTAGTGGAACCCAGAGAGGGTAGCTGAATGGAAAGAACCCTGGAGAGGATTTGTGGGTGCCTTCAGGGACAGGACACGACCAGCCCACAATAACCGACAGAGATTGCCAGGTGACAAATGGCCCAGTCTTACTCCTCTGCCTTCTAAGCTCCTGCCAGGGCCTCCTAACTGGCTGTACCCAACCAGAAGCTAGAGGTCAGTTTAAACATTTCCACCTCTAGAGGCTCAGAGCAGAGTGCAGAACTTTGGAAAGTGGATCTGGAGGGAAAAAATGGAAAGGCATCAAGTACTGAGATCAGGGAGTATATCTCTTACATTTTGCAGATGAGAAAAACAAGCCTCAGCAAGGGAGAAAATGTATTACAGGTCACAGTAAAAGGCAGCGCTGTAGGGCTGAAAACCCGTTGGTTTGCAAATTAAGACAGCTACATCTAGTCTTGGTTTGGTCACTACACTGTGCTTCAGTTTCCATATCTATGAATAAATGAGGTAGACTAAAGCAGTGGTTTTCAAACTGGGGTACACAGATCTCTGGTACATATGAGGATTTTGAGGTAGTAAAAGGGCATGAAGAGTTTTAAGTGAATCATTTTTAGAGCCACAACTTCCTTATACATATGTATTCTCTCCTAAAGTTAATGTGCTTTCCTTTTCATAAATGTTCTCCTACTTGTAAAAGGAAAGCGTTCCTCTCAGCCATCTCAAATACCACTGTGATGCATTATTCCCAGATGTGACACTTTGGGGGCACCAAACAAAGGGACATTTTGAAAGTGCATAGCTCTTGAGGTATATACGTGTAACAACTAACCGGAGACTTTCAATGAAGAACTGTGGAAAGGGGCAGCAGTTACTCAGGGCAAATGTGCATTCATATATTGTTCCTCTTAGAAGGGTTTGAATCTTACAAGTAAACATTTCACATTTCAAACCTAAGGTGGAAAGCAGGTCTTTGCCATTTAGGAGGAAAGAAGTTTTGAGAGACAAACAAAAAAAATCAGACTTTTAACTATAGAGAAGAAATTGATGGATACCAGAGGGAAGGTGGGGGATGGGTGGAAGAGGTGAGGGGGATTCAGAGTACACTTGTCATGATGAGCATGAGTAACATATAGAATTGTTGAATTACTGCATTATACTCCTGGAACTAATATCATTGTATGTTAATTGTATTGGAATTAAAAAAATGTTTTTTAATAAAAAAAATAGGGGCGCCGGGGTGACTCAGTCGGTTAAGTGTCCGACTTTGGTTCAGGTCATGATCTCACAGTTGGTGAGTTCCAGCCCCTTGTCGGAGTCTGTGCTGACAGCCCAGAGCCTGGAGCCTGCTTCGGATTCTGTCTCCCTCTTTCCCTCTGCCCCTCCCCCGTTCTCGCTCTGTCTCTCTCTCAAAAATAAACATTTTAAAAAATTAAGAAAATAAATAAAATTGTGTCAAACATAACCTCAATAAAGCTGTTAAAACATTAAAAAAAAAATAAAGAAGATTCTAATCCGATTCTGATTCAGATGACGAACAGCTTGAGCTATTCCAGGAACTGGTCGTGCCACATCCCAGGCTGACTAGCACAACCACAAGTGACAATATGCAATTATTTCTACTTCTTCCATACGTGGCTTTACTCTTGCACAGAGCTCGTGTGTCTTCACAGAAAAACCAGTTCATGGTAAGGTGGATGGAGCCAGAAGTTTCCACGAACAGTTGTCCCTTCCTTGGAAAACTTCTGTTTTTCTCTTTTTTTCTTTTCCTTTTTGAGTAAGAGAGGGCACCAGTGACAGAGGGAGAATCTTAAGAAGGCTCTGCGGTAATAGCTAACCTCTCACAACTGCGAGATCATGACCTGAGCTGAAATCAAGAGATGGACGCTTAACAGACTGAGCAGCCCAGGCGTCCCCCTCTGAACACTGTTAAACTTAGACAGAGGAACTGTTGTGCCTCTGGAGTGCCTCTGGGCTTTGTGACTTATCTTGCTCTGCACTTGAGGAGCCGCAGTGATCTCTTTGATGCCAACTGTAAGGCTAATAACCTCGAAGTTTCCAGTAGTTGTCAATGACGATTCCAGCTTTCTTACATTTCTCTAAATAGCCCCTCTGATTCCTGGAAATAGTATTATTATTTTGTTAAACTGACAAAATGCCCACTGTAAAAATTCAAGCAATTCAGAATAGTGGAAAGGAAGGACAAAAACATCCTAAATTCTACCAGTCAACAGTAACCATTAACATTTGGTGACTGTCTTTCCAGACACTCTATGCCTGGATACTCATGCACATTGTATTCCATCAACGAGACCATATTATACACACTGTGTGGTCATCTGCTCTCTCACAGAACAATGTGCTGTGATATGTATACTGCATGTCACATATGTTTTATGTATGTGTTCAACACTCTTTATGGAAGTCCATTTATGTTGCTTCTTATTTATCAGTTTTAAACAACACTGTGACAAATATCCTTGTGCATACTTCTTTTCATGTTTCTGCAAGTGTCTCTGCAGTAATGGATTGTATTATTTGTAGATCTTGGACACCTTTGAGAATCTAATGAAAGCTATGTATGGACCACCTCCTTTGCAAAATACACATATTCATATACCTCATTCTGACTTTGACTTTTTTTGTGTGGTTTCTAGATATGCCCTTTGGAGTTCATCCTTGCTAAGGATCCTTGCTAAATTCACGTCCCCCAGATTAAGAATAACTACTTCAAGGTTAATTCCAAGATGTGAATTTTAATAGCCTTTTAATTTATTTCTATTAATTTATTGCTTGTTGTGCAAAGTACTCATATGTCCTCTGTCTCTCTTAATTGAGTCTACCCTCCAGTCTAACTCTGGAGGTTTGGTGATATCATAAATAATCAGATTACATAAATTTCCATGGACTGTCACAGGGGCCAATGTGATTTTGAACATAAAACTATGCATTCCATCTTATCTTATAGAAATTTTATAAGATACCTTATCTTATAAAATTTCTTATAGAAATTTTGAGAAGTTTCATGAAAAAGTTTCATAGGTTAAAAAAATGTAGTTGAGGGTTTGATTCCTTCATTCAACAAATGGATATTGAAGAATAGCTATGCACTAGGCTTGTGCTGGGAGCTAAGAGATACAAAGATGAGTAAGGATCCATCCTTTCCATCATGGATCCGCTGTCTAAAAGGACTTTCAGACATATAAGCAAGGACTTTCAGACATATAAGCACATCGTTGTCAGGTGGGGAGAGATTGCAATCTGCTCTAATAAGGCAGCTAACACAAAGGTGTTAAATAGCACACACTCAGGGAACTTTAGGGGGTTTGTGTGACTGAGGGTAGTGGTCAGGAGGAAAGAGCCATCCCCTCTGAGTTGTGTTAGCAAACCTGCTTTCTTTACATGGCCCATCTCCAGCCCCACCCATCTGAATGTTCTTCCCCTTTCTATACACAATATTTATTTTACTTCTCAGGGAGATTCAATACTGACCTGAAATTCAACAATCTTCAGGATGGCTGAAGTGAATCAAGGAAGCCAAATGGTTCAAGAAATAATGTAGGTTACAACCAGCAATGCAGCTGGGTTGTTTGATGATAGCATTCACTTCTGCAGGTTTGAAGATATAGATGTCCTTGCTATTAAATCACTCCAGTAGATGAAAAGCAGGAGAAACCACACGTCAAGTTTACATATAAGTAAACTTAAACAGATAACTAGACTGCTTGCTGTCAGTGGAGTGTGAGTGTGTAAACCTTGTAAACACAAAGCAATAGGCTGGAAAGGTTTTTTTTTTTTCCCCACCATACTTTATACCTCTTGGCTTGGACTTAATAGTTTCAGTGCCCTTAGAAATACTCCATTTCATTTGTCTCCACCACAGCCCAGGGATCTCTTCAGCAGCTTGATTTCCTTTTGAAATAGGTGAATCTCACTGTTCACTATGGCAGTCATGCCATTTCAGTCTTCATCTTGATCCATTCGCTCATTTTTTTCTGTTGTCTCTGTTTCCTATTTCTTCACTGACTACCATCTCCTCTTTCTCTAGGCTTCTCACATTTGGATTGCCATTCGTTGGTAAGTTCTTCTAGGTCTTCACATTTGCAACCATCTTCTGCTCTCCCGGTTATCGGCCTTCCTGAGTCAGGCCTGGGATTCCCAGGACACATCAGGAGCCTATCCATCAGCCACGGTTTTCCCCTATATTTGAAAGAAGAGGAAGGAAAGGAGTGTAACCGTTTCTCCCAGTGTCGTATTTCTTAAGGACAGCATTTAGAAAAATATTTTAGTTATACTGACTTCCTCTGGGATTTTAATGTAGGGTTGTTCTCAGGATAAAGACTGATTTAAAAAAAATGCGTTAAGGGTGAGTGTGCACTTCTCATTCAAAGTGAAAGTATATATTGATGCAAAAAGGATGTTTTTATTACATTTATTCTTCACAACTATGAGTCACAGGCATCAGAAACCAAGCATTCAAGCCTACTGAGAATAGGGATAAGTGACATTGAAATAGGACAACGGAGGATGACCACTACAGCTATCAGCGTCCCTGTCACTGCTCTAGGTCAGTCAGTGACAGTCTTTTTTCTAAGACTTCTAAAAACACTGTTTAAAAAATCTCTGCAATTTTCTTGCACATTCAATTTTGAATTTTTTTTGCACATTAAATGTTAACGAAAAAGTTTTATGTTAGTGTCTAAGGTTACTTAATTTTGTCTTTGATGTAAAATGTAACTTGTTTCCCTTAACATTTTATACTTCACTAATGTGAAAACACCTTATACTGTGTTTCTCAAATCTGACTCACACCTATAGCCAGGGATCCTTTTTTTAGATTTGAATGGTATTGATGCTATGTTTTTATAATTGGTACGGTTTTTCTGTTTTCTCATCAGTAAATGGGAGATCACAGTAGGATCACAGGGTTGCAATGAGTTTAAGTGAATTAATACATATAATACAGCAACAGCCAACATTACTTGAATATGTTCTGTGTACTGGGCATCACTTTAAGTGATTTACATGCATTGCTACACTTACTCTTCCCTAGACCTCTGTTAAGTCCTGTTATTACTATCTCTTCCCTGTTTTTTACACCCAAGGAACCCGAAGGTACTGGGCATTTGAGTAATGTTCCTAGGTTACAATGTGGCAAATGGCAAAGCTGGGATTCACATTCAGCAGGTGGGCTTCAGAGCCTATACTCTTATCCACTGTATCATACTGTCTTGCAGGTGAGCTAGTATCTAAAAGAACCAGGCTGTGGATAGGTAGGGATTTTTTATAAAAATTAAAAAGTATAATCTAGAGCATGAAATGAATGTTTTTATGTTACTAATGGTCAGTGTCGTCTGGCTGGGGCATCTCTAACACTTACAGCTCTATTGTACTAAATGTTCCAGGTTCCTTGCTTTCTTGTTTTCTTGAATGTCTTTATAAATTTTTTTAATGTTTATTTTATTTTTGAGAGAGAGAAGCAGAGCATGAGCAAGGGAGGGTCAGAGAGAGAGGGAGACACAGAATCTGAAGCAGGCCCCATGCTCTGAGCTGTCAGCACAGAGCCTGACGTGGGGCTTAAACCCATGAACTGTGAGATCATGATCTGAGCCAAAGTTGGACACTTAAACCACTGGGCCACCCAGGTGCCCCCTCGAATGCCTTTAAATATCTGACTTCAATAGGAGCGTGTTAGTGAAAAGATCGTGAGGTTTAGAATCAGGAAGTGTTTGACTCTTGGCCTTGTGCAAGTTACATGCCTCTCTGAACTCCAGTTTTCTTATCTGGAAAAATGACAATACCAGCTGCTTTAGGTTCTACAACAGGAAGCATGAAATGATTAAATATTCAAACACAGAGGAAGACAGAGAACTAAAGCAGTGAATACAGAATTTGACACACGACGACCAGAACTGACAGCATGGTATGGTCTTCGCTTCCTCCCTGGCTCAGAGTTTTGTCAGTTCTTGATGATGACAGATATTAATATCATGATCTCACTGGATATGAGAGAGATCATCATAAGCAACCAACTATTTTGTTGCTTATCTACTTAAGCCTTGAATTCTCTCTATAGAAAATTTTACATTACCCTAATTCCATAATCCATATAATAATTCTTAGTGGGTCTTTCTGCTATTTTTATCAAGTCTGAACATACAGAGCTTTTTAACATACACTATATATATTTCTAATTTGTCACATTAGTAAAAATGCTGCTGTATAGATGATATAAACAAACAATTCATGGAATAGAAAATGCAACTAGTTAGCCAGTATATGGGAAGCAGCTAAGCGTCTCTAGAAATCAAAGAAATGCAAAACAAAACACATACATCATGTTTTGCATATGAATATATTCTGTGCTGGTGAGGGCCATATTTATTATTGATGGGTATATAAACCGGATGAAAGCCTGTTGGAAGGCTTTTTATAACATATAATAAGAATCTTAAATATGTTCATGTGTTTTAAGATAATTTGTTTCTGGAATCTAGCTTCAAGAAATAACATGCAGCATTGAAAGAGCTTTTAGCATAAAGCATTCATTGTGACATTATTTATAAGAAGTGGGAAACAACCTAAATGCCTTCCCTATAAGCTGGGAATAGTTAAGTGAACAAGATGTTCTTTACATGATGGATTACTGTGCAGTTATTTAAAATGATGCTCATAAATAATGTATAATGACATGGAGAAATACATGTAATATAATTTAAGCGAAAAAGCAAGCTATATGTTTTATAGATAGAATGATCACAACTAAGTAAGAAAAGTTATAGAAATACTTATATAAATATTTGGAACTACGTACACTGAATGCAAATAATAGTTACCAGTGAGGTGATGATTATGAATGATCTGTTTCCCTGCTTTTAACTTGTCTGTATTTTTCAATATATATATTCATGCACAATGGGTGCATGCTAGTTTACAACATCAAAACACAAAGAAAACGCTCTAGGAGTAAGGATTTTGTTGCGAGGATGGGTAGCAGTATCTGCTCCGGGAGGATGCTTCAACAAAGCAATGTTCTGACAGTGTGCCTCGTATCACACTGCTCTGTGGGGTTCTTGGAGAATTAAATATTCTCCTATGGGTAACTGTGGCCCGTGTAGATTACTACCTGGTAAGACACTGGTACAGAGCATTTAAATTTTACAGCCTTACCAGAGGACATGGGAAGGGCATTGTGAAGGGATTTTTTTTTTACATTTCCGAAGAATTCATAAGTTTCCTTAACTAGCTAGCTTTCTCATGCATTCCATAGCATGCAAACTCCCAAGATTATTTTCTTTTTGTGTCATGTGAGGGTACGTTTGTATGTACTGGCACCTTTATCAGAAGCACACCAAGAAAGAAAATCCTAATCTTAATTCAGCCAGTTGTTTTTAAAAAAGTTTTTACCACTTACTTGGGGGCGATAAGTAGGGTTTTTCCAGGACAATATTGGTCTACACGTTACCCTGGCTTAAGTGCTCTTGTCTTCTCTCAAAATTGCTCTGCTTCAGGGGCACCTGGGTGGCTCAGTCGGTTAAGTGTCCGACTTTGGCTCAGGTCATGATCTGGCAGTTCGTGGGTTTGAGCCCCGCGTTGGGTTCTGTGCTGACAGCTCAGAGCTTGGAGCCTGTTTCAGATTCTGTGACTCCCTCTCTCTCTGCCCCTCCCCTGCTCATGCTCTGTCTCAAAAATAAAGAAAAACTATTTAAAAAAATTGCTCTGGTTTAGAGAATAAGTTCTATGATCATCCTAGCAATTTCGGATACGGGGAGAGGGGAGGAAAGACTGGTACCATCTGGATGCTGACTCTTGAGTGGAGGGGGGGGTGTGTGGGAGGGACAGTTGGCTCCCAGCAGTCAGCGTGCGGGAGAAGGAGCCGGCAGCTGCACTTGAAGGAACAGAAAGTAGCCCAGTTGCCAATAAACACTGGCCCGTGGGCTGTATTAATTAGGCTAATCAGCTTTATATCTATCACTCGATAGTGATTTTGATTCTGACAGCATTGGCTCTACTTGAAGGTGGGCCAAAAAATCAATCTAGTTGATTTAAGGACACCAAAGATACACCTGCTCCAGGCTTCTTTCCTGTCAGCCCACTCTGGTGCTTGGCATTCCCTCCTTTACAGTTAGAACGAAATGGTATCAAAACAATTCAAATTATCATCTGGAGAGAACCGTGCAAAAGAACAGGGGGAAAAACAGTAAAGTCAAGGAGTTGGGAGGATCCTCAAACCGACTCCACTCTTCCCGGCGGAGTGACCCGGGGCAAAGGACTCAACTTCTCCAAGGCTCAGTCTCCTCAGCAGTAAGAAGAGGGAAATAAATCCTGCCCTGCCTACCCCTTGGGGTAGTAATGTGACCCAAGTGGTTATTGTATGTGAAAATGCTCTGCTAATACAAAAGCGCTCTGCAAGTGTCAGGGACTAGCAGTAGCATGGAGTTTTTGAAATAAAGTAACATATTAGCTTGAGCTAATAGGACTACTTTGGAATGTAGTGAGCAAGTCCTGGGGGGGGGGAACACAAATTGGGCAAATTGTGATGGGTGGCAGCAGGAAGGAGAGAGAGGACTGAAGCAGGCTGGCTGATCATCTGAACCATCTGGAGAGGGTTTTAGGGGGAAAAAAGATTGGTGGGCTTCATCCCAAGAGCTTGAGATTTCAGTTGACTAGACACCCAGCCCAGCGAAAGCAGGATGGGGGAAGGGAGGGAGCTGCCAAGCAAGATGCAAAAGGGAGCAGACAGGGCTATAAAGAGAGAGGGGAAAGAAAATAATAGAACTCGGTTGCTCTGACACGTTTTCTTCCGAGCTGGCCTTGCTAGGAAACTAAGGGCTAAAATTAAGTTTTGAAATTTTTGGTTACTTTCCCTCCCAACCCACTCCCCTCCACTCTCCAATTCTAGAACATAAACTCCACGTTGATTGGGATTTTTCTCCCTTTGCTTCACTGCTGAATCCCAAGCACTTTGAACATTTCCTGGCACATGGTAATAATAAAAATTGCGTAAGTGAATATTAGTTGCCTGTGTTAACTGTTTCCCCCAACCATAGCTATAATTTAAAGCTGACTAACTTTGTTATTGCAGTTCTCAAGCTACTAAAAGGAGGGTTGTTGGACCACGTTTAGGAGGAAGGCCTTGACCTAGGTCACACAATGGTAGCTCTCACTTGTGGTAATTGCTACTTCCACAACCAACTTACATTCTTTGTTGGTGGCGTGTCAAGACTTCATGGTGTCTTATTTAGGTTCTTCTTCTCAAGCCCTGGGGCTACCCGACCAAGAACAGAATTCTTTTTAAAGTTGAGTTTAGTTGGTGACAGTAGTCCCCCCCCCCACCGCTTATCCGTGGGGGATACATCCCAAGACCCCCCGGGGTCCCCAGAACTGCAGATAGTACTCAACCCTATACACACTATCTTTTCTCCTATCTACACACACCTATCATAAAGTTTAATTTATAAGTTAGGTACAGAAGAGATTCACAACAATAGTCCAGTCATAAAATAGTACAATTATAATATACTGTAATAAAAGTTCTGTGAGTGTGGCCTCTCTCTCAGAATATCTTATTGTACTGGGCTCACCCCTCTTGTGATGATGTGAGATGATACAATGATACAATGCCGATGTGACGGCATGAAGTGAGGTGAATGACGTAGGCATTGTGAGGCCGCAGTACTCTATCACTGACCTTCTGACAATCCGTCAGAAGGAGGATCATCTGTCCAGACGGTGGTTGACCATGGGTAACTGAAACCTTGGAAACTGAAACTGCAGATGAGTAGTCCTTTATAAATTACCTTTACCACAGGCATGCATTTATAGGAAAAAACACAGCGTATATAGTGTTCAGTTCTATCCTTGGTCTTAGGCATCCTCTGGGGATCGTGAACGTATTCCTCACAGATAATGGGGGGACTACGGTATAGCTTCAACATTTAGTTTGCTATGACCTCAGTCTAGGTGCTTTAAGACAAGAGAAACAGAATCAAGGATTAGATTGGGGCCACTTTACTTGGGAAATGGGAGCCAAAGATGGTGAGGGTGAAGAAACCATGGAAACGGGGTAAAAAAGATGCAGAGCAATATGTTGTGACGTGTCACCACACTGGCTGCTGTTTCCTAACGGGCCTGGCAAAGACAAGGCAGGTGCTTGGTAGGTGTGTTGTCTGGCAGACAGGGCTCCTCTGGAAAGGCTTTAAGCAGAAGCCTTACTTCAGAGCAGTCCTTTGCCAGAAGGAAGAGGAGAGGATTTTTCGGCTCATATCCCTCCTGCCTCTCATTTCCTATCAGCCATCATTCCTATCAGTTACATCATTGAGAGGTAACTCTTTATATTTTCAGCCCTTGGCAGCCACCAAAGAAGGCAATTGTGTGGCATTTCATCCAAATCTAGAGAGACGACTCAATGCAATAAGGCTTAGCATGTGGGTTCCAACTTGAACTCTAGCCAGCTCAGGAAGTTTAGCAAAGGCAATGGTTGCATTAGGGATACAACTGGGATGTTGGGGTTACCTTCAGCAAGAAGTAGTGGAGGAAATCAGAGAAGGTGCAGGAAGATTACATCTGATAGATACACTTGCTTTACAAAGTGGAAATTTTGTAAAAATGGAATCGTACATATTGTTCTAATACTTGTTTTATTTTAATGCCATAGTCATTTTTTCCCTGTCAGTATGTTGTGATCATTCTTTTTAACAAATGCCTCAGATTCCAGAGAATGCATATGCCATAATTTATTTTGTCATTTCCTTATTGATGGACATTCACGTCGTTCCCAGTTCTCCACATTATAGTAATTATCCTGGAGCACTATGGGTGAGTCTCTTTGGAGGACATATTTAAAGTGCTAAATATAATCTGAAAAGAAAGATCTTATTTGAAATCAGTCACCACACTTGTATGGAGCTTTACTGATCTGATCCTTGTGACTGCATTAATTATGCCCTATTGCATTTTGCCCAGGGTCAGGTATTTCTGATATTATGCCCATGACTGCAATGTGCTGGCTTCTCAGATGGAGGTCCGCCACATTGATAAGGCATGCTACCCTCCAGGGAGGCTCCTAACTCAGAGAGGAGATTACTTTCCATTTTTGCATATGTCCAAAGCCTTTCTATTTGAGTTATTTTGTCAGTGAATAAGTGCCTTGAATAAATAAAGAAATGAAATTCTATGCATTCTGACTTGCCCAGCATGGTCTTCCTAAGCGCTATCATCTAGGGAGATGTAATTAGTCAGGCAGTGGCCTAGGGGTAAGAAATTGGATAGGATACCAAATATTCCCTGACCAGGGGTTTGAAGTGTTCGTTGGTGTAAGAAAAACACCACCGCGTGGAAAATTTTACATATCTTCTATCTCAAGTTTCAGGCACACTTTGGAGGAAAACTCTTTTGCTTTGTGTTTTTATCTTGTTAATGCTCTGACTTCTTGATAGTTTTGAAGGTAATGACCCCTTATGGGGAACAACATGGACGCCACCTGCTTTTTCTCTTTTCCAGGCAGCGCATCCTCCTTAGTCTCCAGCACACTGCGACGGGCTCCGAAGACCATCACTCTGGTCTCCCTCCTCACTTACCCTAAAGGGGTTAACTACGGCATTTCTCAAATCTATAGTTTTTCTGACTATAAAAAACCCATCACTTTGCTGCAAAAGTCAAAGTCTTTATCCTAGTACCCTTTTGATTTCTTTCTCAGAGAATCTTAATAACATGGACATGTTATAAAATATAAATCAAATTCTACATGAAGCTATTTAAAAAATTGATCAGACCAAATAGAAGAGATAAAATTGTGAATGTAACTTAGCCCTTCAGGGTGTCTGACTAATAATGTTGAGTAAAGAATGCTTCTGCAATCTTTAGAAAAAAACCAAATACGACCACTGAACTTAGAACCAAAACAGTATGTTTTTATTTTATGTGATATTATTTAATATTTTTAATTTTTTAAATGTTTTATTTATTTTTGAGAGTGACAGTATGAGCAGGAGAGGGACAGAGAGAGAAGGGAACAGAAGATCTGAAGTGGGCTCTGGGCTAATAGCAGCAAGCCCAATGCCCTATGCGGGGCTTGAACTCACAAACTGTGTGATCATGACCTAAGCCGATGTCAGACATTTAAACAACTGAGACCCCAAGGCGCCCCACCATTTAAGTTTTTAACTCACATATCTTATACCACTGCATTGATTACTTACATTGACTACTAAGCCTGGAGAAGCAGTCAAAAATTTCAGCTGAACAACCATATTTGAGCTATGATATTCTAATAATGGAATACATTTTTGTGATTTTTAGTGATAAGACAACTTCATAAATTATAGACTATAAATCACCTTCCAGATTTGGTGATCTCTAAGATCAGGAAATGCCTACCACCTATCACATGATCAGCAGGAGTTCATACTATACCAGCTCAAAGCTAGAAAGTAAGGCATTTCCATTTGCTTGTGCAGGAGAAATTTCTCCTGTGATACAATTTCTAGGTGATACGTGTTTTGAAATGTTGAAAATGGTTTATTCAGCCGCATAAGGACCTTTGCACATCCTGAAGCTTCCAGAGACCCCAGGGTGGTAGTCATTTTCTTAGGCAAGGTTTCATATTAATTCTTAGACCGTACTAATGTGAAACGTGTACCTGCCTGATACTCTTCTCAAAGTGGCCTTAAAAAGGCAATTTCATAATTCTTATTTGATTGTGAGTTAGTGGCAGAAAACAACAGAGAATGATAAGGGAGGTTTGGTGCTTCTGTAGTTCCGTCCTTGCGGAGTCACCAGAGGCTGATTGCCTCCAGAAGGTGACAGCTGCTATCAGGCAGCCATCTCCCTACAGTCCCCTTCCTGTTTCCTGGTTCAAGTAACTGCTTCCTTCCTTAAACGAATCCTTTAACAAGGCCTTCAAAGATGTATATTTGGTTTGTTTCTAGTATTCTATTGAGAAGAATGCTGCAGTGAGTAACTTGGTATGTACGCCATTTTTTCCCCTTGATACAGGATCAAAGGATTGTTGGGAGTTGGCGCACTAAAGGGATTAGGTTGGAAAGATAGGAAGTGAGATATCAGAAAATAGAATGATAGAATTAAGATAATGAAGTTATTGATAATGACAAGGTCTGGAGCATGACTATGGGGTAATGACTGAGGTATGCTAAGAACAACGCCATTTGAGTGGGGGTATTAAAAAAAACAGAGAGACAATGGTGTTGGCAGGATCACCTACAATATTTATTAAAATCACCAAGAATTAAAAATAAAGAGAGAGATGATCAGACTATAGCTGATATCATTGAGAAACAAGAGCAAATGACCTATGTGTCAAAAGATGATGGCAAGAATGAACATTATTGGGTGAGCTAATCTGAAAACATGGGATTTGAAGCTGGGGAACTTTAGTGAGGGGAGTGAGAAAAGTCTGCAAGTGACAATGATAGCAAGGAGGTGGCCTTCCCCACCAGAGGCCCAGGTATACGACTGTGGGAGAAAAACAGCCGCTGCACATGATGGTTGCAGGGGAAGTAGTACCCTCAGGGAAGAGCCAGGTTTCTAGAGCAACGAGGTGAGTGAAATGTTCAGAGAAGACGTTGAGGATACAGGGAATTAGGCTGATAATGGCTGAATTCCAGAGGACACAACGGACGGATCTGTTTAACTACATAATGTTCAGAAGCAGAACCTCTGCTCTAGTTTTGCCCATAATCTCCTTTTTGCCTGAAGTTCATCTTTTAGTAATTTTCTTAACAAAGGCTAATAGGAGCAATGTTACTTGGGTTTTTGCATATTAAAAATTCTTTGTCTCTTGGGGAGCCTGGGTGGCTCAGTTGGTTGAGCACCAGACTTCAGCTCAGGTCGTGGTCTCGCAGTCTATGGGTTCAAGCCCCACATCGAGCTCTGTGCTGACAGCTCAGAGCCTGGAGCCTGCTTCTGATTCTGTGTCTACCTCTCTCTCTGCCCCTACCCCATTCAGGCTCATCTCTCTCTGTCTCTCAAAAATAAATAAATGTTTAAAAAATTTTTTAAAAACTCTTTGTCTCTAGTTTATATACTTGAAAGGCAGTTTGGCTAGACTTAATCTCTTTGTGCCCATATTTGAGTATCATATATATGTTGCTCCAATGTTTTCTTATAATGAACATCACTGTATAGGAATGTAAGTCCAATCTGATAGTTCCCCTTTATAACTGACTTGATTATTTGTAACTTCCCATAAAGGATTATTGTTTTCTTTTTGTAGTCAGTAGCTATTCAAGTAAAATATCCTTGGATTATAATACAGTTTTTCAAGAGAAGAGTTGTCTTTTAATTGAGCAAAGTTTCCTTCAATTGTATCCTTAAATATTTATTTTGTTCCATTAATTTTGGGCCTTTTGGGGGGCACGGGTATCAATTATAAATTTTAGAAAATCTCCTTTACCTGTTTTCTGTGTCTATTATTTTGTTTCTAATCTTTTGACTCTATTTGTCATTTTATTTTATGTGTTTTTCTCATTTCTTTCCTCTATATTTTTATCTTTTCTTAAGTTTATTTTTTTCTTACTTTCCTTCTAATTTTGTCTTTATTTCTTTTAAGGTTTTGGTTTTATCTACTGCTCTTTTCTGAATTCTTCTATTTCTCCTTTCACTATATCTTCCTTGAGTCCTTGCATTTCTGCTTTATGTTTTTGTTTCTTTACTTTCTTTTTTTTAACTTTTAAAAAATGTTTTATTTATTTTTGAGAGAGAGAGACAGAGTACGAGCAGGGGAGGGGCAGAGAGAGGGGGAATCTTTGTTTTCTTTTTATAGAGGTGATTCCCTCATTTACTTTTCTAATTCAGGGGAAGATATTCCTTCAAAAATATATCTGCCCTAGTGACATTTTCCTGGTAGAGTGCTTCACATGTTATGTTTTGCCCCCCCCTTTTTGTTTACAGTTTCTTTATATTGGTGCTGTGTTACTTCCTTTCTTATCTCTCATCGTTGGATGAAATGTGTTTTTCCTGGACCAGCGACTTACAAGACTTTCCAAAGGTGGGAGTAAGGATGGGTAGGAGCTGGTTTTTACTAGGTATGGGCTCTATTCTATTCTGCCACATGAACAGATTGCTCCCTGCACACATGGCTTCTCTGTGTCATTCTTTGTGCAGCATCACCTGCACTGTCATTCTGAATCCAACTGAGTACAAGGTCTTTTATTCCAGCATGGCTTGCCCCACATTCCCCACTCCCTTTTGCAGACAAGGGATAAAATTTCTTCAACTCAGGATGTGTTCCTTACCTTCACGGGTTACATGTTTGCTAGCAGTGTCTAGCTGGGCCTCCTTGCTGTTGAAATCTATCTTTGTGTTTTTATTTTCTCTACTTTCTCCCATACAATTTCTACTCAACTTCAGCTGCTTTTCCAACTCCTATACATGCTTTAGAATCTGGGCCGTATGCTAGTGCCCTAGGTTGCAAAAAAGAAAAAAAAAGGGTTTGTGGATTTTGGTGGGGGGGGGGTGGTTAGTGTAGGTTGTTAGTCTTTGTAGCGCTTAAATGATTTCCAAAGATAGAAAGAGAAAATACTAATAAAGCTAGTCCTGTTCATACCAAGAGTTCTCTCTAATTCCTTGGAATAATGATACCACATTTTACAGATAATCAGAAACTCGTGTGTGGTTTGAATTCTCTCCTAACGATATTCAAAATTATGGATTTTTAGGATAGTATTAATAGTCCTTTAAGATTACTTAGTCAATTATTAATAAAATGTACAACAGCCTACCAAAACTAGGGGTGACTCAGATCTCTTGGCTAGACCTTTACTAAAGGCTTAGAATCACAATATGCTGGAAATTTCAAGACCCCAAGAGACAGACTAATTAAGGGTTTATATTATTCATTTGCTCTGTATAAATACTATGGAAAGCAGTATTCAGGTATTTCCCATACTACTTCTAGTTTGCCTCAAGGTCAGAGTCTACAATTATCTGAGTCGATTGGGTACTGAGCTGGCATTGCTGGCACTGAATTGGGGACAGAAGTCCATTCTTTGCAGCCAAAAGTGTCTGCTTGTCTAGCTGGATTTATTTCACATGGGGATGATGTCAGAGTATTTCTGGTCCTGTAAAGTATTTACCTAAAACAGAAACTCACTGATTAATTTTGATTATGACAATGACAATATAGTTAGGTACATGACTGAATAGTTCTTGAGATGTCTGGACTATATTCAAGGAGCATATATACAGTTGAATTTCTACTCCAAGTTTTTGTTACCGATAGTTGCTCTCAGGCTGGATTGCAGTAGTTTCAGGAAAGAGAGCCGTGTAGACAGACATTTAGGACAATTTTGTGACTCATATGCCACTTCTCAAATTCTAATTAAATTGTGTCTTTGATAGTATAGTTTCTTTTCTAGTCTATGAAATTAAATTCTTCTTGCCACAAGCTGCACAGAGAGGAGAGTTGCTTGGTAGTTCAAACACATCTTGAGGTTTGCGTGCCAAAAGCAGCTGCAGAAATGTAAAGGATGGTTCGTATTCATCAAAATCTGTGTCTTTGGAAACGTGGACTTTCTATCTACCAAAATAGAAGAGCAACTTCCCAAGATCTAGAATTCTATTAAGCCCAGTTGCCATTAGCTCACTTCACAAGCCTGGTTTGAGCCTGAGATCTTCATTTCCTGAAACAAAAGCCCTTCCTTTTCCCTGTGGTTTCAAGCTTGGTATATTCAGGTGTTTCATCAGAGCAGCAAGAAAGTGTATTCTCTTGGGCCACTGCATGTGTAGTAAGTGCCTCTGAGAGCCCTTTCAATTCCCAAAAGTCGTTGACTTCACAACGTCTCTTTAACTAGTTCCTTTAATCTAGCCTTCTGACTGCATTAAAACCCAGCTGTACAGTGTGTTTTGTCTTTGTCCAACCTGGTGATGGTTAAGGGCACAGGTATGAAAAATGCTGACAGCCATGACAACTTTCATCCTTACACCAGGAAAAATATTGTACACAGCTCAGATCACAAGCTTGCCTGTTGAATGATGCAAGGAGGATCAGACTTCTCCTCTGTCTTGAGTTAGTATTGAAGCATTCCCTCCCGCCCCACTCCATTGTCGGTGCCCCTACTAAACACCCATGTTTATGCCTAACTCCTCAAACTCCTTGCTGGCAGCTGTCCCTTAAAAACTTCCTGTGTTCCAACGGACCAGGGTCAATTAGGTCACCTGCTGCATTCCATTCCATCCATTTGGCACGTGGGCTGTGGATCTTAAATTTAAAATAAAATAAATATTTTTATATTGTTAAGTGTGTGTGTGTGTGTCACAGTGGTTTGCAAACTTTCTTTCTTACATCTGGAAATTCAGTATGTAAAGGAAATAAAAGAGCAGCCAGCTGAGAATGAAAGGGGCCTGAGAATGAAAAAAGCATCCCCCCCCACCTTAGAATGCAGCCTATTTGAAGCCCCTTTTGATTCATAGCCAATTTTTGTAAATAGTGCATGGGTATATGAAAAGGAGATGTAGTCTTATTCTCTCTCACAACTATGTATATATGTATAGACATGTGTATAATCTACCTTATTAATTATGTTACTTAGAGCTTTTCTATCTTATTTTATTAGCTCTTGATCTGTTCTACAAAAGAGGTAAATTAATTAGTCATATTTCCTGTTGATTTCTCCTTGGATCTGCTATTGTTTTTCCTTTATAAATTTTAAATGCTATGCAATTTGGTGTATAGATATTTAGAAGTGTGAGATCTTAATTTTGGACTCATGCTTTATTGTTATAAAGTGCCTGTCTTTGTCTCATTTAATGCTTTTTCCCTGAATTAAGCTTTGTTAAAGGTAAAATTTTGATATTGGCTTCATTTGCTTAGTATACCCTCATCTATGCTTTTATTTTCAGTCTAAATCACTTTGCTTTCATTATCTTATGTATACAGCATAGAGTTGGGATTTGATTTGATATTCCATTTGAGAAAAAATTTTAATTAATTGGTAAGTTTAATCTTTTTATATTTATTGAAATGTAAATTATGTTTTATTTTAGTCCACCTATCATATTTTGGTTATGCTTTTAGTTTGTATTGTTCATTTAACTTTTTGTCACTATAGGGCCTATGTACTCTTTGGTATGCATGTTTTTGAATTTGAAAGGCTTGCATTTTTATTCCAGTGGATATCTTAATAACTTTATAACTATATTTTTTTAGATATTATTCAAAGCAGTAAGCAGTCTATTTCTTGCTCCTCTTCTCTCATTCCTGAGTTACATTATTTCTGTAACGCTTACCGTGTTTCTCTTCTCTCTCAACTTCTATTGGTTGTTTCATTGCTACATTGTCAGGATTTACAATTTACTCTGTGTTCTATGACCATAATTCTCATATTTGTTTTAGACTTAATTCTATAGTTAAATGGATTCAAGGATCACTGTCAGGTTTTTTTTTGTTGTTGTTGTTGCTTTTTTTTTTGGTGGGGTTTGTTTGTTTGTTTTGATCCTAAATTCATCTCTTGTTTGGCTGAAGTTCATTCTCTACTACTGCCTTACATAAGGGTTCATGAAAACCATATTGCATGCAAGTTCAAAAATGTTGTATATCAGATTTGTATTTAAACAAACTTCTTTGTTATAAAATTCTTGGGTATAAAATCTTTGGGGTCACATTTTGATCTTTTTTCCCTTTACAAATGTCTTGATCATTTTTACCTAGTTACCCAAAAGATTTTCATTAGCTTTGAAATCCAACAGCCTTTCTACAATAGGTCTTAGTTTGACTATTTATTCTGTGCCATTTTTTTCCTTTGGGTTATTATATGTACTTATGTTTATAGTTTGGGTTTTCTTTTATTTCCGAAAAGTGTCTCAAAATATTTATCTAAGTTTGTTTTTTCTGCTTCAATATCTAGATTCTTTTCTTGGTTTTATTCCTTGATTATGCATACGTTGGATTTCTTTTGTTTCTCTTCCATATATATAATCTTCTCTCTAATCCTTGCTGACTGTTCATTTCCATTTCATTCTATTTGCTTTTCTTAATCTGGTATTCTATGACTCTTTAAAAATGCTTTATTTTTTTATTTTTGTCCTTAACAAATGTTTATTCTTCTTTGTGCTGTTTCCAAGTTTGCCTTCATTTCTGAAATAGTTTAATACTTTTCCTCCTTCTCCTTCAATTTATGTTTAAGCTCTTGTAGTGGTTTTGCTTCATTCTTACAACTTTCAAGTAAACAGAGTTAAGAAAGTTGAGTTAATCATACTTATCAGTTCAGGCCACATTATCATAATTGATCATGCAAGGTTAGTGTTATTATTTTCCTTTTTATTTCTATTCCTATCCTTCACATAGGCAACCATTCACATGTGGTAGATGTGCATCTTTTTATGTGTTTTTATAAAATGTCTATTTTTATGTATATACTTTCTAATGTACATACATGATATCGATCATACATCTATTTTTTTTTTCTACTTAGCACGATTTAGGATCTGTGCACGTTGCTTTGTGGCCTTCCAATCAGTTGTTTCTAACTGAGGTATCATGGTGGATGTGCTCTCCCATTGTTTACCTATTTACTCTCTTGGTGATAAACACTAGAGTGCTTCCAACTCCTCCACCACAAATAGCCCTGCTTAGTCCATTTGGGCTGCTGTAGCAAAATACCATGAGCTGGGAAGCTTATAAAGAACATATTTCTTTCTTTCTTACAGTTCTGGAAGCTGGAAGTCCAAGATCAGAGTGCCAGCCCAACTGGGTTCTGACGAGACCCTCTTATTAGAAGAAAAGTTATACCTTTAGCCTTTAAAAATTACGGCTATAGGTTTGGTTAAAACTTTCTTTTGCTTAATGGCAAGTTTTTCAGATGAAGTTTTTAAGTTGGCGTTTTTTCCTGTTCCCTTCTTTTCTCATGGTGTCTTTGCATGCTGGTTCCTTCCTGATTGATTTCGCATCTTTGAAGCAGGAGAGGTTTCTCAGGTTTCCAAGACATACTACTCACAGAAGGTTTGTGCTGAGGAGGGGCCAGGACCAGGAGCCAGCCCAACAAAGTCCTTAGGATACGAAGGTTGTGCATGAGTGCCCTTGATTCCTTCTTCCAAGAGGCCGGCAGTTACAGGGCTGCTCACATTGCTGTCTCTTGTCGTCTTGCCTCACCCACAGAAGGCGCCCTGCGCACATGGCAAGTCTGAGCATTCCTCCGTCATCGGGTCCTTCCCTCCCTCTCTTTTATAATAAATCAGGTCCATGGAAGAGCCACTGCTGCCAACCCATATAGTACTTGATTCGCTGCTTCAAATGCATGATTCTTGGTTTTGCCCCTAAGGTAAGCCACTTAATTGTGTGAAAGTGTGCTTTCTTGTTTTCTGAGATCGATAGCCATCGACATCTTTTATCAGATTCGTTAAGCCTCAGTCACATGCATACCTTTGAAGAGGCCGAATTCAGTTCTACCTGAATCATACGGACTGAATATGGCAAAAGGTCACTTGCCCAAATAAAATCATTGTGCTGATTTCAGAAAGGTATAATGCATGCTGAACAGGAAAGCGGGGCGGGGGAGGGGGGGAGGGATCGAATCACTTGTTCCATCAACAAATGCATCTTTTGAAACATTTCTCCTTTCCCATACGTCTTGCAGTACAGGCACTCATGGATTTCATAGCAGCTTCCTATCTAATCTTCTTGCCCCTCATCCGCCCTCAAGTACTTTCTAGGCCTTGCCATCACATTACTCTTCTCAAAGCATTGTATTGACCATTTCACCCTCCAACTCAAACTCTCTCAGGAGCTTTCTCCTGACCCCCACATTCCTCGGTTTGGCGTTCAGAATCTTCCGCGGTCTGGCTCCCACAGATTTTTCCAGGCACTTGTTCCGCGTGCCAGTGAATCCGCAGTGCCCACACACTGCACACATCACACGTTTTCCTTAAGATGCCTTTGTTCTATTGTGTCTTCTACCCCGCCACCATTTCTCTCATCCTGAGTCTGATCTCAGATGATGGGCCAGAAACTACTATATCTGTCCCTAATATCTGTTCTCTTTTTCTTTAGGGTCAGAACTATTTAGCGGGGCACATGGCGACTCAGTAGAAATGATATGTGGGTGGCTCTGTTGGTTGAGACTCCAACTCTCGATTTTGGCTAAGGTCATGATCTCACAGTTCATGAGTTCGAGCCCTACATCGGACTCTGTTGGTAGTATAGAGTGTGCTTCAGATTCTCTCTCTCTCTCTGTCTCTCTCAGATTCTCTCTCTCTCTCAAAATAAATAAATAAACTTAAAAAAAAGTGTTAAGTTCTGACCAGTAAGGGGTAAGCGTAGTGATGTTATACAACTTCTGCAAGGTTGTAGAGGGGTGTGTCCTTTTCTGCTGGCTGGAAATAAGCATGTGACGGCTGAAGCTTGAACAGCCATTATGGGTCATAAGGTAGAAGCTGCATGTTCAAGATGGCAAAGCCACATGATAGAGAGAGCCTGTGTCTGTGTTGATCAGAGAGCTACCATACCAACGCGGAACCGTCTACACTTACATAAGAGGAATACATTTTATTTGATTTAAGCTACTGCTATTTTGAGTTTTTAACTGCTACAGACACCAATCCACCCATTAAAATACATTGTTTAGGATAATTTTCTTGTGGCCAATGATAGGAATCCATTGAAAATCTAAGCAAAATGGCAGGATTAAGCATACAAGGATTTGTCACAGAACCTACGAGTAGAAATGAAGAAAGTCTCAGAAATAGACTGGAGCCCGGGATTGTGGGGAGTCCAAGAAGTCCTCTCATTGTGTCTCACCTCTTCTTCTCTTCTCTCTTACTGCAGGCTTTTACATACCTGGCATAGAAAGTAATAAATAAATATATGTTCAATAGATAGCAATTTGGGTATCTATAGATATGAAGCCAATTACCAAAACTTTCCCTTATGTGTATGTAGCTTGTTAAAGTGACTCTTTTGATGAGAACCATACTTTTTAGAGTCTAAGCTCTTCTGTTACCTTTTTCTCTCAGCTTTCTGATTTTTTGCAGTTGTTTATTCCAACATTAGAAAAAGGGCCTGAAATGCACAGCTGTCCATAACTGATCTAATAAAAGATACTTTTGAGACAGCTCTGCTTTTGTACAGGAGTTGCAAAAGCTAGTTTTTGTGGGAATGCAAACACTGGTTCGCAAATAATTATTTTGCTAGACAAGGAAATGATTGATTATTTTTGGTATATTTTCTCCTGTAAACAGCTCTTTCTTTTTCTCTTTCTTTCTTTCTTTCTTTCTTTCTTTCTTTCTTTCTTTCTTCCACTTTGCATCTTTATTATTTACTGTCTGGGTTCCTGCTTTTACCTAGGTTTTTTGCCCTTGAGCATTTCTTATGTTATCAGCTTAGTGATATGTTTGATAAGATGTTTTATATACTTGATCTAGCACTTTGAGTTGCTTTTGGTGGTGAATCAGCCAGTCTCTAGTCATGCCATGTCCATGCTGGACATGGAGTCTGGTATGCTTTTTGGAGTTTTAACTTCATTCGTTTGTAAGATATTACCCTGTATTCTGAAGACCATGGCCCTAACTTTGGTGATCCAAGCTCCCCGTTGGTAAGAATGAAGACTACCTTTCTACCTTTGTCAAATTGTTTTTTTGGAAAAGACTTGTGAGATGATTAGTGTAAAGTTTGTTTTAAACTGGAAAGTACCCAGCACATATACATTTTCTAGACTTGGAAAAACAAAAGAGGCAAATGAGCAATAAAAAGTGGTAACTAATGACTTGTTCAATCTAAAATTTCTAGATACTTGCATTTGTCTCTTTCATTTTCTGACCTCAGGTATGGATGGGAAAGTTTCAAGATTTCTCTAAAAAATACAATATTATCTTACATATTTGACATTGTGTAATTTATTTTTTAATGAAAGACAGAAGGCACTGCAAAATCTATCATCATGTTTTTAAAGTTTGTGAAGTGTCTGTCTCTTTAATAGATGGGTGAGCCATCTAACCTAGGATGCTTACAACACTTTACAGATTTTGTAGGCTGAGACTCTGAGTGTCTCACACTTTACAACACACCTTGGTCTCTGTGCTGCAAGGACACTGAAGTGTTATTACAGGTAACTACTCATATGGCTCTTCTCATTCTGAAACTGTGCCGCCAGGTTAAGTATGTGAGGGGCAACACCTCTAAGGACATTCCAAAGAGCCTCTTGGATGGTAGGCAATTTGCAAATGGACTAGCCTGGGACTCAGGCATAAGGCTGCTGCTTACTATTTCCTGTAGATGCTTGATGTCTTAACTCCTATGCAGAAGAGATCACAGGGCCTGTCCTTTCAACATTTATATGCCAGACAATGTGTCGGTATGTATGTTATTTACTCATCTGCATCTATTGAGCCAGTTCTACTACGTGTCAGGTCTTGTGCTTGTTCTCAAGAAGCTCATAGTTGTTAGGAAAATAGCCAAAACTACAATTACCATTCTATGTGATAACTGCTAGAAAGAGACAAGGTCCTATGGGAGCACAGTTAAGAGCACCTAACCCGTACTGGGGTGGGGTAGGGCTACATGGCAAGCAACAGGGAAGGGTTCACTAGAGAGCTTGATGCTTAGTCGGAATAATGGAGGATAAGCAGGAATTAGTTAGGCAAGAAAAAGATGGAGGGTCAGGACATAACAAGACAAAGGAGTAGCATATGTAAACATGACATGTATGAGAGAGTATGACAAGAATGGAGAACTCAAGTAGTTTGCTGTATGTGGAGTTTACTCATTCCACCTAGTTACAATTATGCTTGTCTCCCTCGCTATGTCTGAGTTCTTGTGGCGAAGACTGTGTGTAATGGTTTCTTTGTCCCCACGTCCAGCAGTAGGCACAGAGATGGAGCACAGTAAATAATGAATAATAGTATTCATTCAGGACATGGCGTGAATGGCAGGGGATAAGGGAGAATAGTTAGGAAGAAGGTTAATGGAAGAAGCTTATTGTCTAGTGTCAGTGAATAGGAAATGGGATAGGTTTAAGAATGACTTGGGAATTAGAATGGATAAGACTTGCTATATTGGTGAAAGTGAATAATGACTTTCAGGTTTCTGTTTGGATGATACACGGATGGTAACAGTAATAATGTTGTTAATAATAATAGCTAATATTCATTAGACATTCTGCATCATGCAGTATACCATTTTACATGTACTAACCCCTTTAATCTCTCACGACTCAGAGAGATATATACTCTTATTATCCCCATGAGAAAATTGGGACTATTAGAGACCAACTTGACCAAAGTCACCCAGCTAGCGATAATGATTTCAATCCCAGAAATTCTGATTGCTATAGTCATACACATAATCTACCCTTCCTTACTGCCTCTAACAGATGTGATCAGTATTAAGAATGATGGTCCTATTCAGTATATCTATCACATAACTTGCATGTCTTTTACTAAATACAGAGACACATATGGTGATCGCCTCTTATTGATCAGATTTTGGGAGCTTTGTTCTGGTTTTTCACTTTTCCTACCTGGAGAATTTAAAGTGCGGTGGAAGTTTGATAAAAGAGTTGACACAAAAAAATGAGAGAAGGCGGGTACAGAAGGGACATTGTCGAATGCTCAAGCTGCTGTTCAAACGATGGAATCTGGTTCTATCAGACTTCCTCTGCTCCCATCCCTAGTCATACCCACACGCACACGTTAAGATATATATGGACGCCAAGTTTCAGGTTGGTTCTAGTAGTCCTCAGCTCACATCGTAGGTTCATTTCCCACCTCCTGGATCGTCCAACACGAAGTTAACTCGAGGCCTCCCATCCAGCCCAGGGAAGCTTGGCTCGGAGCCGCGGGTGCTCGTTCCCAGGGCAACCGCCCGCGGAGGCACCNCGGAATCCCGGTTACCTGCCGGCCGGGCGCGCGCGGCGGGGAGCTGGCGACCTGCGGGCGCGGAGGGGGTGAGGGTCTAAGAGAGTTCTCGAACAAGTGTGCAGCCCCGTGCTGCGCGGGACCTGGAGCAGGGTGAAGCCGTCGGCTTGGACCCGGGGTCGCAGGAAAAGACAAGCGAGGCTCCGTGCCGAGGCGTAGAGGTCATCCTCGGCAGGTTTCGGCGAAACCTGGGGGGCCGGAGCGAGCGCCCGGAGTCGCGCGCCTTAGGGTGGCTGCGCGTTTCAGCCAGACTTTTGTTTGAGTTGAGGAGAGCTGCACCGACGTAATTGTAATTACACTGCCCTTCCAGCGTGGACAACTCTCTGACCGCCCTGGGACCAGCCGCCTCTAATGGACTGTGGAAGTGATGATCTTAGGCGGAATCTGCCGCACGTGAAGAGTTGCCAGTTGTTATGGGATTAAGAAAACAAATCTGTAATGGCTAAAGGGTAAGGTCTTGAAAATTAAGAATGCTGACTTAATCCTGGGCCCTAAGAAGTAGACAGTTTAGTTTCGTGGAAATAGAGCATATTCTGAGGCTACCTGTTTCACACTCCTCTGGTTCCCCTCCAACTCCTTTCAGTGGAGGAAAAAAGCCCTGTAATCGTTTCCCGTGGAATGATTACATAATTGGAGGAGACCCATAAGCGGATTAAAACAAAACTGTTCTATTGTAAATCTGTGGAAAGACCCAGTTTCTGTTCAGTATCCTGCTCCTTATTTTGTTGTCGTAGGGTTTTTGTAAAATGGTGGATGACAAATCAGGAGAAAAGAGGCAGAATAGATTTGTAGACTGATCACAGTAAATATTTGATATTGTTAAATATTCTACCAGTTTTATGGGGCCTTGTTCTGTTAACATTTGTTATTTATTTACTAGTACTGTGCATTTTGATAGGACTTTTCATGTTTGGACAGACATTGAATCCCAACTGTGATTTATGTGATCTAATCCTAAAGCCCCTGTGGAATTTATAGAAGTTTGTTTAGCAGTTCTACAAGTTTGCTACAACAGTGCATTTCTTACTACTGGAAGAAAAGCTTTTTAATTTTTTCTTTTTCCACTGCAGTAAAGTTATGTATCAGTCCATACCTTTGTTAACCAAAGTGGAAGCTTTAATGTAACTCTTCCTTGTGTGTTTGGCAAGCAATTAAGCTGCGGTATTGAATTCCTCTGACTTTTCACTAGGATGGACATTGGCTGTTCAGCTACTTGAGGGGTTTCTAATTAGATCCAGTTGTACTTTTTGAATTAGTATAGTTATGCATATGCTTCCTTTAATATGCTTCCTTTAACAGATTCCTTTAATATGTTTTTCCTATAATTTTCTCTAAACTCTCAGTTCGTCACAACACACACCGACATTCCACAGATAATTTTTACAATGCAAGGTTTCTTAGAAATCAAGGTCCCCATCAATTTTTAATAGGCAGAACAAAAACTTGTAGATTACGGTAGTTTTGCATATATTGTACTTAGTATACCTTTTTCTTTTTCCCTTCCTGAGAGGGACTCACCGAACCAGTTAGTTAGCTAGCGAAATGAAAAATTATTAATCTGTTTTAAAGTTTTAGCTTCATTACTTACCATGCATGTGACCTTGAGTAAATCATGTAATCTTTCTGAGCTTATTTTCTCCATTTGTAAATGGGATAGAGTGAATTTGCTAGCTTTCAACTATTTTCATCTATTTATTTTTAGATACATTTTTAATTTATTCATTTAAATAATCTCTACCCCCAACTGGGGGCTCAAACTCACAATCCCCGAGATCAAGAATTTCGCTGTCTTCCAACTGACCCAGCCAGGTGCCCCTGGACTGTTTTTGATTTAGTTCAACCTGATATGAATATCGTAATGGTGGGATGAGAATTAAATGGGATATTCCATGTGAGGTGGGGGGGAAAGGAACAGATACTAGCTTGGTAGTGGGCCATACACTGTGCTTGTTGACTTATATTACCTTGATTCCTTTGGTTCTCAGGACATTCCTGGGATGTAGATGGTATCACCACATTATACAGATCGGGAAATGGAGGCTCAGAGAGGCGAAATAACTTGCCTGTGGTTACTTAGTTGTTAGTGGTCCTATAGGTCATTAGTGGCAGAGCCAGGATTAAAACTCAGTGTGACTGCCCAAAATGGAACTCCTAACATGCTTTCTCTTTCCATTCCTTTCTATATCTTCTGTGGAAGAGTTTCATAATTATTGGGAGACCTCAGATAAAAGGTGTTAATGTCATTTGTATTTCTGGCTAAAAAGTATCCAGGTTTTTTGGTGATGGTGATACCACTATTGCTACTATTAATATCGAAATTATAACTTACTCTGTGTCAGCTTCTGGTGTAAACAATATACCAAGTCACTTACTCTTATAGTGACTCAGTGACTTAGGAGTTAGCTAATACTTTATCCCATTTTCTTTTCTTTTTTCTTTTAGAAAGTATGCAACTGAGGAAGAGGGGAAAGTGGGGGAGAGAGAGGGGAAGAGAGAAAATCCCAAGCAGGCTCCATGCTCAGCAGAGAGCCTGATGTGGGGCTCGATCCCATGGGATCATGACCTGAGCCTAAATCAAGAGTTGGACACTCAACTGAGCCACCCAGGCACTCCTGCTTTATCCCACTTTATAGTTGAGAAGATTGAGACCCTGAGAGATTATGTAGCTTGCTTAAGGTCACACAGTTAATTAAATGATAGGACTAGATGAGAAATCAGGCAGTTTAAGCACTAAGAGCAGTGCTTTTAATCACTTTGCTCTGCTACTTCATGTGTAGGTTGTAATGCTGAAGAACTGTTTTTAATTAAGTTTTTATGTGATACTTAATATTAGTATAATAAGTAATTCTTTATGTGTCACCAGAGATTTTTAAATCAAATATTCATTGAGCATCTACTGTGCAAGTCACAGTGGGGGTTAAAGGAAAGTATTCATGGAGTGTGAAAGCCAGACCTTATAATCATTCCCATATCTTTTATAAGTTCCTCAAAATTTGGAAGGCGTATGTGTCTCTCATATATGTGTTATTGTTCTAATTTTTTTCTTGGTGTTTGTTTAATTTTTGAGATAGAGCCAGAATGTGAGCAGGGGAGGGGCAGAGAGAGAGAGAGGGAGACACAGAATCTGTAGCAGGCTCCAGGCTCCGAGCTGTCAGCACAGAGCTGGACGCGGGGCTTGAACTCAAGAACGAGGTGAGCCACCCAGGTGCCCTGTTGTTGTAATTTTAATGAGTGCCAAAGAACACAAAGGGCTATAACAGTTGGAGAGTGGAGGGGGCGCCTGGGTGGCTTAGTCGGTTAAGCGTCCGACTTTCGCTTAGGTCATGATCTTGCGATTTGTGGGTTTGAGCCCCGCGTCGGGCTCTGTGCTGACTACCAGTTCAGAGCCTGGAGCCTTTTTCAGTCTGTGACTCCCTCTCTCTCTGACCCTCCCTCCCCTGCTCACGCTGTCTCTCTCTCTCTCTCCCTCTCCCTCTCCCTCTCTCCCTCTCCCTCTCCCTCTCCTAGAAATAAGTAAAAAACATTAAAAAAAAAAAAAAAGAAATGTAACTGCTACAAACTCTGACTAATTAAATCTATTTAAAAAAAAAAAGAGTTGGAGAGTGGGGAGAAAGGATGAGTTGTGGGTAGAGATACTGTGTCTTGAGGTAAAGAGGGAAAGCTTTCAGGGTATTCTGAGGGGGTATGCTTTTTTAACTGCAAAAGCTTTGTCTCATGCAGAGTTTCGGTTAAGGTATAGTTCAGTAAAGGATAGTAACTTGGTTACTAAATTACTTAAGCACATTTGATATTTAAAAATAAAATAACTGAACTTTTGAAAACTCCTTGCTAGCTAATTTCTCCTTTTCTTTACTGATCTCCTTAGAGATTTTTTTTTTTTTTGGCCAGGTAGTACCTTTTTTTCCTCTCTTTTATTCTTCCAGAGCACTGGGTACATGCCTCTATTTTGATATTTATTAGTTTTGGGATTCATATTGTCTTGTAAATTTTGTTGACAGTTCTCTTTCTCTAGTGTGCATGTGCTTTGAAAGCAGGACTTAAGTCATCCTACCCCATGTTGTAGTGTTTGCAGTGGGCCTGGAACCTTTAGGTAGTGGGCTGTGTTTGGTGATGGGTGTCAGTGGAGAAATGCCAGGATGTATTGAAATTGACCTAGCAGTAGTAATGGAAATGTGTTCAGAGTGAAAACTGTGTGGGCAAAGGGAAGAAGGAGAGGGATGTTCCAACAGGCAGCATTAACTTGCTATCTTTGTTTTTCCTCTTCGGCTTTCCCTTTCAGTTTACAACAAACGAGGTAGTTTCATAAGCTTCAGTTGTATCTAGTCATGGTTAGAAAAAAGTGATTTAGCTTAGAATATCAGCAACACAGAATTAGATAGCTATAGCCATAAGCTGAGATTACTTAGGGGAAAAGAATGAAAATTTCTGTAGTTAACAACAGAGTTGTAAACATAAGCATAATGGAAGCTGATAGAATTCTACATACATGAATTGACAATCTAGTATAAAGAAAATCTATGCAAGAATACGAGAGTACCTTAGAAGCTTAAAGGAGCATATGAATGATAGCCTTGAACCAATTAAGTGAATTGTAATTTGATGTTTCCAGATAACAGTATTGAGTATTTATTTTGGGGCACCTGGTTGACAAATCAGGGTAAAATACAAAAAATGCAAGCAAAATAAATTCAAAAAACAGTAAGTAAATATGCATTAATTTCCTGTTAGGAAGAGAATTATATTTGAACTCTATACATCAGAAAAAAACCTTGTTTTCCCTTTTCTTCCTTTTTTTTTAAAGTTTATGTATTTTTAGAGAGAGAGTGTGTGTGTGAGCGAGTGGGAGAGGGGCAGAGAGAAAATCCCAAACAGGCCCCCCACTGTCAGCTCAGAGCCCCGTGTGGATCTCCATCTCACAAACCTTGAGATCGTGACCTGAGCCAAGATCAAGGCTCAGACACTTAACTGAGCCACCCAGACGCCCCAGAGAAAATGATTTATATATATATATAAATAACAAACAGACACTGTTTTGGTTTTTTTTTTCTTATAGTATTTGAATAAATCTGAAAGCTCTCTAACTAATGGAGAATTTCAAGTAAAATAAGTAGCTGCAAAAGTATAATGGACCTCACAGTTTCTCTCATTTAGCCCCAGTAGTCAGCAAGAAGAGTCAGTCCTGCCACATCTATTTCCCTTCTTGTATTATTTTGAGCAAATTCCAGGCATTGTATACTTTCATCTGTAAGTATTTCAGTGTGTTTTTTTTAAAAGAGTGAAGGGAATTTAGCTACTTTAAAGAAATTAACACTAGGGGTGCCTGGGTGGCTTGGTCCGTTAAGCATCCTACTCTTGATTGCAGCTCAGGTCATGATTTCACGGTTCATGAGTTTGAGCCCCGTGTCGGGCTCTATGGTGACAGCATGGAGCCTGCTTAGGATTCCCTTTCTCTCCCCCTCTGCCCCTCTCTCACTCATGTGTACACTCTCTCTCAAAAATAAATACTAAAAAAGTTAAAATTTAAATTAATAATTCCTTAGTATCAAATATCCACACTTTTTTGAATACATAATAAGGCTTCTATAATAAAATCAAGTTTCTGTTTATTTTTATTTGTACATTTCCTTTCTTCCCCTAAGTTCTTTAAGAGGCTAAATAAATATTTTAAATTCCACATAACAAAATAGAGGAGGAAATGGTGATAGCAAAGAGAATGTGGGAAAAAATAGAACACAGCACAATAGCAAAAGCTTATTTTAGCCATGCATTAGAAAACTTTAGTTTTTCCCTTTCTGAAAGTAAGTACAAGGGTTCAGAGATTAAACTGTAGTCTTCTGTTTAGATTGTTCACTCACTTATGGTTGATTGGGTGAGACCTGGCCTAGAGAGCCNAATGTAGTAGAGTCAGGTGTCAGAATCAGACACAGCAGGACTGAATCCTAGCTGTTATTTATTGACATGTTTGACCTGGATGAAATTAATTATTCTGTCTGAGCTTCAGGTTCTTTTTCTGTAAAAAAAAAAAAAAAAAAAGCTAAGGAGGCAACTGGGTGGCTCAGTTGGTTGTGTCCAACTTTGGCTCATGATCTTGTGGTCTGTGAGTTTGAGTCCCATATCGGGCTCTGTGCTGACAGCTCAGAGCCTGGAGCCTGCTTTGGATTCTGTGTCTCCCTCCTTCTCTGCCCCTTCCTTGCTCTTTCTCTCTCTCAAAATAATAATAAATAAACTTTAAAAAATTAAAAAAAAAGTAAGAACCCGTTCAAAGGGTTGCTGTGAGGAATAATGTATATAATGTGTATGTGTGTATATTACACAGAATATATGTGTGTATATGTGTAATGTATGCATGCATGTATGGGATGTATAAATACAAACGACACTACTGGAATGTTTTTCGTGTGTGAAGAGACCTCCATCCCTACCAGTCTCAAAGTATCGAGATTGACATTAGATCAGACCTTTGTAATCTGTTGACTAGCTTGTTGCAATAACCTCTTAACCAACTGCTTCTAGTCCCTTCTCTCTAAAGTCCTTACTGCCTTGGGAGTTATTTTTTCTAATCCACACGAACTACACTAATCTTTACTACATCAAAGTGTATCTACACTTGCTGAAATGTAGATGTGAGCATCTCTTCAGGATAAACAACAAGCAGCATTTTCCATGTTAAATGATGCTGTTAATGATCTGTCCCATACCTGCCTGTCCAGCTTGATGTGTCATCCTCTGCTTTGTTAGTTTTATCAGTACTGAACTGTTATTCCCTTACTATCTTGTCTTAACTGTTCTGCCTTGTCTATTTATTGAATTCCTACACAGCATCTAAAATGTAACTTATATTTTGCTTCTCCTGAAACATTTCCTTCCCTCCCTCCCCCCAGCCCTCAGGGTAATCATTTAGTGGCTCACGACAGGCTGTGCACCATCTCTTTAGTCCATTTTAATTGAGCCATTCTTAGAACTTGGTGCCAGGATTTGCCCTGCAGAGTTGAAGCTGGCCATCATCCTTCCATTCCAAATAGAATTAATAAAATTGATTTTAAAAATGTTATTATATACACTAAATTATATATGGATAAAATGTACTTAATACGTTTTAAATATTGGTTTTTAAAGAAGTGACTTAATTGTTGGAATTTGTAACACTTTAATTCATTATACAGTGTTGAAATAGCAATCTAATCTTTAATGACAGAGGCTGTTTTCCATAATTCATGCTGAATTAAGGAGTCATTTGGGAATTAATAAAAACATCTGTATCTTCCCTCCCTGCTTTCCATCCTCCAGCAGTCTCTCAATAAGTTGAAAGAGGAAAATAGTACATATGTAAACATTTATGTTATATATAGTATATATAGTATAATATATAGAGGCTCGCTTTGGTGAGGAAGAACATTTAGAACAATACACTTACAATTAAAAAAAAATTTTTTTTTTAAATTTCTGAGAGACAGCATGAGCAGAGGAGGGTCAGAGAGAGAGGGAGACACAGAATCCGAAACAGGCTCCAGGCTCTGAACTGGCTGTCTGTCAGCACAGAGCGCCCGACGTGGGGCTTGAACCCATGGACCGCGAGATAATGACCTGAGCCAAAGTCGGATGCTCAACCGACTGAGCCACCCAGGCGCCCCACAATATTTTTAAACCAAACAAAACAAACATTGTTTTTTTCTCTTTGATGATGTTTGTGCTGATACAGTGTGACAGAATATTTGGCAAGTATTAGAGGATACCTTAGAGATGATTTTAATTAGTAATAACTAATTCTAAAGTGGCAGCTGTGGTAGTAAGCCCTTGATGTGTATTGTCTGACTTAATTCTCAGGCAACCCTATGAGATAGGTAGTTATTACCCCTGTTTTTCAGGTGAGAAATTTAGACTTAGGGCTCTGAGATCACATTGTTAGTAACTGAGCTATGATTTGAGTCTACTTCCAGAGTACAAGCTTTTTGTGAGGTGGCAAACACTGGTTAATTCTTCCCATCAGAAGGTCAGACTCTGGTCTTCTTTCTAACCTACAGATACACTCACCCACCACTTTATAATCCAGATCTTTGGTTCCAATCCCATCACTAAATAGACGAAGATGTTGGGGCTCAGAGAAGTTTAATTCACCTGCCCAAGTTTGCAGGTATAGGTTAGAGGTTGGTCAGAGCTAAAACTTGAGCTTTCTTCTTCAGGTACTGGTGTTTCTGTTCTGTGGTACATATAGCTTGGAGGAATTTTAGTAAGTATAGAATTAAAATTATTTAATTTTCAGATATTAAATTGATAGAAAAAAGATTAAAATTATAGCTTTAAAGTTTTTTTTCCTTAGAAGTAAATCCTTTGTTTTTTACTTGTTAAGTAAGTCAAATAAGGGGAATATGCTTTTTGTAGGAAAATGGATTTTACTCTTTTGGACTATAATAGAAATTGAGTTTCTTGATTTCATTTAAATTGTGTACATATATTATATACATTTTATCTGAGTGCTTTAGTTTTTAATTGAAAATATTATAGCACCTATTCATCTTAATTCCTTGAGTTATCGTACTGATGTTTTTTATTTTCAGTTAGAAAATTCACTTTAAATAGAAAAAAAATTTTTATGACGAGTTACTGGACGTTTTCTAGGCATTTATTTAATAAGTTAATACATATGAACTTCTTAGCAACAATATCTGACACGTAGTTAACATTAAGTAAATATTGGCTGCTGTTTTTTCTATGATAATACTGACTTCTAAAAAGAAGAAATAACATGAAATACATATGGGTGATCAGAAATACACTGTTTTGGAGTACTTGGGTGGCTCGGTTGATTGAGTGTCTGGCTCTTGGTTTCGGCTCAGGTCATGATCTTGCCGTTTGTGGCTTTGAGCCCCGTGTCGGGCTCTGTGCTGACAGCAGGGAGCTGCTTGGAATTGTCTCTCTCTCCTTCTCTCTCTGTTCCACCCTCCCTCCCTTTCTCTCTCTCTCAAAATAAATAAAAACTTTAAAAAAAAAGAAGTAAAGTGTTTTGATCAACTTTTCCTTATGATTCGAGGTCAGCTTTATTGCTTAGAATTGAGTAATAATAAAGGCAGATAGGCAGTGTTGGTAATTCACCCATAAGAATTTAATGTCAACTTTTTCACACATTGGTAGTGGTCCTTCACAGGTTTAGTTTATGGATTAGGGTATTTTCCAAAAGAAATCAGTTTTTTGAATTACTCATTACTTGATGCAAAGAATACTACTGCTTAAAAGTAGCAACTTATTTTACTCATATGAAAACTTTGAATTTAAGGTAAGTCTTAAAGTTTCCATATATTTTATTTCTTTTTTAAAACGTTTTTATTTTTAATTTTTTATGTTTGTTTATTTTTGAGAGAGAGCGAGAGAATGAGTATGAGTGGGAGAAGGAGAGGGGCAGAGAGAGAGGGAGAAACAGAATCTGAAGCAAGCTCCAGACTCTGAGCTGTCAGCACAGACCAGACGTGGGGCTCAAACTCATGAACTGTGAGATCATGACCTGAACCAAAGTCAAATGCTTAACTGATTGAGCCACTTAGGCACCCCTTAAAATGTTTATTTTTGAGAGAGATGGGGGCATGTGTGCGAGTGAGGGAGGGGCAGAAAGAGGGAGAGAGAGAATCCCATGCAGGCTCTGGACTGTCAGCAGTGAGCCCAGTGTGGGACTGGAACTCATGAATCATGAGGTCATGAGCTGAGCTGAAGTCGGATGCTTAACTGGCCAAGCCACCCAGGTGCCCCAAGCTTCCATATATTTTAAAGAGCAAAAGATTTTCAGACCAGTATTGGGTGGCTGATTACTAGCTAAGTTACATTTTATGGAAATTGCATATGGTTGAAAAAGCCACTGAATTTAATCTTAAAATAATCTTTTCAGAAACGACTTGAATTTAAACAAAGTTTAAATGTATCCTCCAGAATGAACACTTGTAGGTAGAGGCCCTGCCCAAGGGTGCTGTCCTGTGTGTTATGTACATTTCTTTTATTTCTCAGCATATAAGGTAGAAAACCCAGGTGCAGATTTTGAGATGAGAGAACCTAGGTTGGCCCAATAATTTGACAGAAGTGGGATTCAAACCTGCCTCGCTTTGAGACTTGCATTTTATGTTCGTTACTTTTGCTTCAGTTTATAGTCTATTTGCATTCTCAATGGATGCTTTGCTTTCACACCTTAGAAATGCCTGAAAAGCGCTTCAAAGGGCTTTATCTTTCTCATTAATTCCTTGTTCTTTGGGTCTTTTCTTAAGCTTTCCTTTTTTTGGAAGTCTTTCCTGTGATTCATTTGCCCCTCCTGTCTGGTCTCTTAATACCCTTTGTGTCTTCTGTGGCATTTTTTTAATACTGTAACTTGCTTCTGCTTGCTTCTCTCCTCTTTTCTTCAGACTGGGAGCAGAGACAATTTTTCATCTTTCCGTAGAGCCTGGCACATACTTGTTGAAAGAATGTGCCCTCAAAATACTTGTTGAAAGAATAGCTGAAATAGTATGTTTATAGGTCAGAAAAATAAAATGGATGTTGCAGGGGTGATGGCTTTTATTTCAACCTAAGAAACATTTTTACTCAAACGTCTGACAGTCGAATGCAAAGCAGTTCAAATGGTGGTAGTATGTTGTGGTTAAGAGCTTGGACTCCGGAGTTCAAAAGACGGAGGTTTTCACCCTGGCTGTCTTAAGCTGCAGTATCCTTATAAATGCATGGGAACTACACTTGGTATTTAATAAGTGCTCAAAAAATATTAGCTGCCATTCTGAGAGAAACTGCCTTATAATCCTGTATGATTGGGACTTGTAGTTGGATGGCTCACATCCCCAGTCTCTCCTTCTCCTCTGGGTTATTTTGAAGCAAATCCAAGTAATTTTCAGTACATGTCTCTAAAAGGTAAGGACTTTTTTTTATGTAACCATGATATCATTATTTCTAAAAATTGACAGTAATTCGTAATATCTGTGGTATCCAGTGCTCAAGTTTCCTGGATTGTCTCATAATTTTGTTTTTACAGTTGACTTTATTCACGTCAGAATCCAGACAAGATCCTCACATTGTATTTAGTTCTATCTGTTAATTCTCTTTTTAAATTTGTAAGTTCCCTCTACCTTTGTTTTTTCTAGTTTATTGAGAAAAACCAGGTGGTTTGTCTGGTAGAGTTTCCCCAAAGTCTAGGTTTTGCTGTCTTGTCCCTGTGGTGTTAATTTAACGTTTCCTCCTTTTCTGTATTTCCTACACGCTGCTGAAGACCTACCTATAGGCTTCATNACGTGGCAAGAATGGTTCATGGATGGTGGTGCTGTCCCTTGTTTTGCCATATAATCCCATAATGTGCATAATGTGTTGTTTTTTTCCTTTTTTTAGTAAGAGGTCACCAGTGAGTTCAGGTAGTGTTGTTCTGATTCATTAACTATAAAGTTGCCCACATAGCTTTTTAGCTTATGGCTTTATTTTTTTTTTAATTTTAATGTTTTTATTTTTATTATTGGGAGAGAGAGAAGCAGCATGAGCATGGGAGGGGCAGAGAGAGAGGGAGACACAGAATCTGAAGGAGGCTTCAGGCTCCGAGCTGTCAGCATAGAGCCCAACTCTATGTTCGAGCGGAGCTCGAACTCACAAACTGTGAGATCATGACCTGAGCTGAAGTTGGATGCTTAACTGACTGAGTCACCCAGGCGCCCCTTACCTTATGGTTTTAATAGGTATTAATTATTAATGCCTAGGCCCATTTTATTAGAATTGCAAATTCATATTTATTAAATGGGATTCTTTTAAAAAGAACTTTTTCTCATAAACTGTTTAGTTCCTTGATGTACAGGAAAATCAGGATAAATACCTGATTCTTCTCTTTATTTTGCCAGTTTTCAAAATAATGAATTGGCTTCCTAGCACCAATCAAAGGGGATCAGTCAGATTTTGTTTTTATTTATGATAATGAATTTCATAGATTTAAAAATATTTTTGTCTCAGTTCCTTATAGATAATATCTTTTTGATGTTCAGATTGTCTCATCTTTGGTTAGTGGGACTCCTTTTGATACCACTCCAAGAGTCTTTGATGGCTTTCTTCCTGGTATAACAGGATGTTCCAGGGTCTTTTTGTACGTTAACTGCCCTTGGCCTGGAAATCAGCCATTCCTCTGAGGAGCCCTTGTTCTGTTTTTGTAGGAAGTGGTATTACTCTGGGCATAAGGGGCATTCATTGCTCCTGAGTTGGCTACTGTTGTTACACCACCTCAGTGGATACATTAGGAATTTTTTGTTTTAATAGAAACTTTTTTCCTGATTTTTCTGATTCAAATTTAGAACGTCAGAGGTTTTGGTTCTTTGATTTTATATTTATATCTCTTCTCATGTGCTGAAAATCTTAATTCTAAATGACATTAACATAATAACTTATTTGCCTGATATTATATAAAATAGTTTCAGAATAGGAATATCAACATTACTGATATGATTACTGAAAATAGTTTATAACTTTTTTCACATCTTTTATCTTTAGAATATACTCCTTATAGTTTTATGTTTTAAAATCATTTGCAGTAGCTCTTTTCTATGTTGTTAAGCTACCATCTCAGTATACAGCGTGGTTCATTTGTTTTATTTTTAGGGATTCTTTTTTAAAATTTAATCTTGTTTTGTCATTTACGTGGTTCCAAGGTCAAATTCAAATCTACAAGGCAAGGTCCATTTGGAAAAGTCTAGTTTTCATGCCTATCCCCTCTTACTGTTCTCTCCCTCTTCCTGTAGATAACCATTTCCATTAGGTTTTGGTTTGTCCTTCCACTTGTAAAACATAAATATATATACATAGTAATACATCTGTATGTCATATATACATAAAATTACATATGTATGTCATATATCCATATAAATAAATTTGTATTTTCTCCTTTTTTAGGTAAAAGGTAGCTTCCTGTCTTTTGGATGAAAAATAATGAGTTTTAAACACTTTAAATTCCTTATTAATGTGACCATCCTTTGGCATAGTGAATATTTTGGGTGAAAAAACAAACAAGAATTTCATTTTGAAGACTAAAATTATTATTTGCTGCAACAAAAGAAACACTGGATTTGATATTTGGCAGTTTCAGATTTAATACCTATAGCTTTCATTGTCTATATAGATCCTTGAAGGTTTGTGACATGTTGTAATTGTACTTTTAAGAGATTATATATATTAGGTCACCTCTCTTACTTGCCAATTTTACTGCAGCCTTTTTTTCTACTTGTCTTATTTTAAGCACTTTTTTTTAAAGAATATAAAAGAGTAGAATTTTTCAGCTTAATGAAGTTCTCTGTACTTTATGAAGAAATTACATGCCACATTGGTGCTTATGTTTGGGAATTTTGGTAGGATATCACTCATGATTATCAAAGTTTTATTGTAGGAAGGAAAAACTTGGGAGACAGGTTGGGCTCAGATCATAGAAGACTTGGTTTTCAGGCTGTTTAGTTTGGACTTTATTCTATAGACAGTGAAAAATTAATAAAGGATTTAGAAGATTTCTTTCACATTCAGGTGAAAAATTTGAGTGGTACAGTTTTTAGTTTTAATGTAAACTCTGATGTAATTGAGTGGTTACATAAATTACTTTTTGCTTACAGAGAAGCAGAAATATACATGTTACTGTTAATGGCCAACTATGGTAACATGTTTTTTGAGGCCATACTCTGTGCCAAGTACATAGTACACTGCTAAGTGCTTTGTTTGGATTGTCTCCATTAATCCTTATAGCACCTTGGAGAATGGAGAGAATGTTGTCATTCCTATTCTCATACCATCAGAGTAGAAATTTAAATTTTTTAAAATGTTTATTCATTTATTTTGAGAGAGTGAGAGCAGGGGAGGTGCAGAGGGTGAGGGAGAGAGAATCACAAGCAGGTTGAGTTGTCAGCACAGAGCCTGACGTGGAACTTGATCCCACAAACCATGAAATCATGACCTGAGCAAAAATCAGCCTCGGATGCTTAACCAGCTGTGCCACCCAGGTGCCTCAGCAGAAATTTAAGGTTTAGAGAAATGCAACATTATCCTAGATTGGATCCTGGACCTATAAATAAAGCCATTATTGGAACAATCAGTGAAATTTAACTGGGGCCTGTTGATTAGATGGTAATATCAATCAGTGTTAACTTCCTAATTTTGATTGTTTTGTGGTCAGACGGGAAAATGTCCTTGCATTTAAGATACATATATTGAGATATTAAGCGGTAATGGGCATCGTGTCTGAAACCTATTTTCAAATGGTTCCAAAATGTTAACAGTTTCATAATCTGCATAAAAGATATAAAAACTCTGCAGCTCTTACCTGAATTTGAAATCATCAGTTTATCCTTGAACAACATGGCTTTGAACTATGTGAGTTCACTTATATGTGGATTTTCTTGGATAAACACAATATAGCACTGTAACTGTATTTTCTTTATGGTTTTAATATTTTCTTTTTTATAGCTTTATTGTAAGAACACAATATATAATGCATATAAGTACAAAATATATGTTAGTTCACTATGGTATTGGTAAGGTTTCTGGTCAAAAAGAGGCTGACAGTAGTTAGAGATTTTGTGGAGGCAAAGGTAACATGTGGATTTTCAGCAGTTGGTGCCCCAACCATGGTATTGTTCAAAGGTCAGCTGTGTAGTATAATATATATCTATCTCATCTTAAGTGTGTGTGTGTATATACATATCTTTACTGGATCTTCTGCTTACTCTAGCCAATATCATATGATAGAAAAGTTAAAAATATCAAGGAAATTTTAATTTCTTCCTCATTGTTACTTATTAAATTACTCAGTTTAACAATGTTAGCTCTGACTTTCAAGTTTATTCCAAATCAGATTGCATTTTGTAGTATTTATACTCTGAGATCACTTAATAAATGTTAAATGATTATAGTATTTTTCTTTGTATTTTTCTTAGAAATTTATAGTTTATAATGAACTCTTGTTAATAGCACATTTTATAAAGAGGTGCCTGGGTGGCTCAGTTAGTTAAGTGTCTGGCTCTTGGTTTTGGCTCAGGTCATGATCTCATGGTTGGTGAGTTCGAGCTCTGTGTCGGGCTCATTGCTGGCAGCATGGTCCTTCTTTCTCTCCCTCTCTCACTGTGTGTCTCTCTTCACCCCTAGCTTGTGTGCATGCTCTGTCTCTCTCTCAAAAATAAACAAACATTAAAAAAAACATTTTATAGGTTATATATTTTAATTTTAATTTAATTTTGTTAATATAATTTTAAGTGTCACTATTAAAATAACTCCACTTTTTGTTTTAACATAGGCTATCTTATGATGAGGCTTTTGCTATGGCTAATGACCCCTTGGAAGGCTTCCATGAAGTAAACCTTGCTTCACCTACTTCTCCAGACCTTCTTGGTGTGTATGAATCAGGAACTCAAGAGCAGACTACCTCACCAAGTGTCATCTACCGGCCACATCCTTCAGCTCTGTGCTCTGCCCCTGTTCAGGCTAATGCCTTAGATGTTTCCGACCTTCCTACACAACCTGTGTATTCATCCCCCAGACGTTTAAATTGTGCAGAAATATCTAGTATCAGGTAGGAGATCATCAGAATACTTATTGTGTAGTATCATATTAAACAAATGACAGTCTGCTTGGTTGCCTTATTTTCAGTTTTAATATTTTAGAAAATTTCAATACTAAAAGCATGTCCATGAAGAGAACAATACATGTGAATGTTCAAGAGCAGGGGTCAGCAATCTTTTTATGTAAAGGACCAGGTAGTAAATATGGTAGGCTTTGCTGGCCATACAATTTCTGTTGCAGCTATTGAGCTCTGCCTTTAAAATGTGAAAGCAGCCACAGACAGTACATAAATGAAGAAGCGCCAATAAAACTTTACGAATGGACAGTGAATTTTGAATTTCATGTAATTTTCCCATGTCACAAAATATTTTATTTCTTCCCCCCAGCCATTTGAGAATGTAAAAATGAATCTTAGTTTATGAGCCTTGTAAAACAGGTAGCAGGCTGAATTTAGCCTACATTTAATTTGCTGACCCCTGTTCTAGAGTAGCACTATCTGATATAATTTTCTGTGATGATGAAAATGTGATAGCCATTGGCCATATGTGGCTATTAGACTTGAAATGTGTTAGCTTTGCCTGATTTTAATTTTTTTTAATCAATACATAATTTATAAATTAATTTTAAAACTAAGGCTATTAAATATTGTGGCTATCACATTGGATAATGCAGTTCTAGATGTTTTGTGTTTATGCTAGTTCTGTGTGAGCATATGCTGATGTTTTCTGAACTTTTCTTTATAGCATCCATATCACAGATCCAGCACCTTGTTCTACCTCTGGAGTCACAGCTGGGTTAACTAAGTTAACTACGAGAAAGGACAACTGTAATGCAGAGAGGGAGTTTTTACAGGGTGCTACTATACCAGAGGCTTGTGATGGCAGTGATGATATATTTGGGTTGAGTACTGATAGTCTGTCCCGTTTACGAAGCCCGTCTGTTTTGGAAGTCAGAGAAAAGGGCTATGAAAGATTAAAAGAAGAACTTGCAAAAGCTCAGAGGGTAAGCAGAAAAGATGCTTTATTCTTCCATGTTTTGTATTTGAAATTAACATTTACTCATGAAGTGGGGAAACTCAAATAAAATCGTTGTAGCTCTGCACCTACCTTCTCATATGCATAGCCTCAGCTCCGGTTGGGCAGCATGTAGGAATCTCTGAGATTGGTGGAGTAACAGTAGAGAAGCTCATCTAAGAGTACTAACTGGAAAAATGAGAATCTGAAACCACTGCATTGCCTGCTCTTTGTCTTACATTAATATTAATGCAGATTTGGTAGGTTATGTTCCGTGTGTGGGTTTTCCCCTTCTTGTATATGGTTGACTTTATGGTCCTTCACTTGAAGTCATTTAGTCCAAGTCATTTTGTTTTTGGGGAATTGTTTTAGTGATAATTACCTTTGACATTCAGCTGGGGTTGAATATTTTCTATATCTTATCTTGGAGAATTTTCCTTTTTTGGCAATTTGTTGTGTTTCCCACTTGGTCATCTTTAAAAATTCTGCTATATATTCCTAGACTTGTGGCTATGTCATACTCTTTTTCCTGTGACTGCAATTAAATTTCAGACGGAAATTTAGAGTACTAAATATTCATAATTAGAAAAAGGAAAAAGTCTCAAATCAGCATCTTAAGCTCTCACTTTAAGAACCTAGAAAAAAGAGGCACCTGGGTGGCTCATTTGGTTAAGTGTCTGACTTTGGCTCAAGTCATGATCTCAGGTTCATTGAGTTCAAGCCCCACATCAGGCTCTGTGTTGACAGCTCAGAGCCTGGAGCCTGCTTCATATTCTTTGTCTCCCTCTCCTTCTGCCCTTCCCCCACTTGTGCTCTGTCTCTCTGTCTTTCAAAAACAAATAAAAACATTAAAAACATTTTAAAAAAAAGAACCTAGAAAAAAATCGCAAAATCAGAGCAAGCAGAAGGAAGAAAATAATAAAGATGAGAGCAGAAATCAATGAAATTGACAACAGAAAAACTAGAGAAAATGAATGAAACAAAGTGCTAATTCTTTAAAAATCAATGAAAATGACAAACCTCTCACAAGACTAACAAAGACACAAATTATTAATAGGAATGAAATGGGATGTCACTGCAGATGCTGCAGACATCATAAATACAAAAAGGAATAATATGAATAATTCCCTATATAAATTTGACAACTTAGGTCAAATGGACCAATTCACATTTAGAAACTTGAGATAAATGTGTAATTTTTAACATGTTAGGACATTTCACAAACATATATCCCTGCCCTCTGGCTACCAGATTTGTCTCTTAAAGAGTGTAAATTGTTGTGCTAAGCAGAATACAGTACAATGCCTGACATTTATGTTTCCTTATAAATGCTTCGGTGAATGGCTGATAGCTAAAATATCAGATATGTTGAAACATTTTTGTTTAAATATATCTTATCAAAAAGAAAAATCAGTTACCTTTTTATCTTTTTCCAAAGTGAAGGCATATGTGATTGTGTTTGGCTTCTCCTGTCTGGATCAGACTCTGTTGTCTTGATACACAGTAGTGAGTGAAATCACAGTTTATGTAGAGTTGAACTACTGAGCGTATATATCCATCATTGAGAATACGTTGTGGTTATTTACTAATCAGAACAGATGTCTAATTTCTTAGCTCAAGTTGAGAATTTCTTTTGAAATATATTATTTGCTGTATTTAGAGCTCCTGTTGAGGTAATTGAAATAGTAATGACATGTGAACACGTACATATGGTAAATTATGAAGAACACAGGCAGTATTAATACTTAGAGGTTAAGTCTTGAAAGTGTCTTAAATATGAAAATATTTCTTGATAATATCAACCTGTGAATTAAAATTATGTCAACAACCATTCTCTTCTGATTATTCTTTTAAGAGACTACAGAGAGTTACCAGTTTTCCATTATTTTACTTTTTAAAAATTTATTTTTATTTTTTTATTTTTTTTCCATTATTTTACTTTTAACCTATATTTATCTTCCTGTATAAAGTGAGTTTCTTGCAGGTGGTATATAGTTAGGTTGTGCTTTTTTTTAACCCATTCTGTTAATCTCTGCCTTTAATTGGTATGTTTAAACCATTTACATTTAATGTGATATTAATATGGTTTTGTTTATATGTGGCATCATTACTATTTTGTTTTCTCTTTGTTCCTTCTGTTTTGTTTTCTTCCTTTTCCTTCTTTTATGCCTTCTTTTGGATTTCATATGTTTGCTGATTTCGTCTTGTCTCCTTTGACTTATTAGCTATATATTTTTGTTGTGCTAACTCAGTGATTGCTTTAGGGTTTATAGTATACATAATTGATTTATCCCTGTCTACTTTCTAATGATGTTATCCTACCTCACGTATAATGTAAGAACCTTACAAAAGTGTACTGCTTGTCTGCTTTTCCTGCCTTTGTGCTATAATTGCCGTATGTTTTACTTGTTCATATGTTTTAAACTCCACAATGCAGTATTACTGTTTTTGCGTTGAATGGTTGCTTATCTTTTTAAGAGATTTGTGTATTTATTTATTTTTTTACGAATAGTTTATTGTCAAGTTGGATTCTATATAACACCCAGTGCTCATCCCCACAAGTGCNTGTTTGTTTTTCGGGTGTGGAGTTTGGTGAGTTCCTTATAGATTTTGGATATTAACCCTTTATCTGATATGTCATTTGCAACTATCTTTTCTCATTCTGTTGGTTGCCTGTTAGTTTTGTGGTTTGTTTCCTTTGCAGTGCAGAAGCTTTTTTGATTAGGTCCCAGTAGTTTATTTTTGCTTTTGATTCTTTTGCTTTTGGGGATGTGTCAAGTAAGAAATTGCTGCGGTGGAGGTCAAGGAGTTTGCTTCCTGCTTTCTCCTCTAGGATTTTGTTGATTTCCTGTCTTACGTTCAGGTCCTTTATCCATGTTGAGTTTCTTTTTGTGTATGGTGTGAGAAAATGATCTAGTTTCATTCTTCTGCATGTTGCTGTCCAGTTCTCCCAACACCATCTGTTAAAGAGGCTGTCTTTTTTCCATTGGATATTCTTTCCTGCTTTGTCAAAGATTAGTTGGCTGTATACTTTTGGGTCCACTTCTGAGTTCTCAATTCTATTCCATTGGTCTATGTGTCTGCTTTTGTGCCAATACCATACTGTCTTGATGATGACAGCTTTGTAGTAGAGGCTAAAGTCTGGGATGGTGATACCTCCCGTTTTGGTTTTATTTTTCAGTATTACTTTGGCTATTCGGGGTCTTTTGTGGTTCCATACAAATTTTTGGATAGTTTGTTCTAGTTTTGAGAAGTATGCTGGTGCAATTTTGATTGGAATTGCATTGAATGTGTAGAGTGCTTTAGGTAGTAATGACATCTTAACTATATTTATTCTTCCTATCCATGAGCATGGAATGTTTTTCCATTTCTTTGTGTCTTCTTCAATTTCCTTCATAAGTTTTCTATAGTTTTCATCATACAGATCTCTTGTATCCTTGGTTAGGTTTATTCCGAGGTATTTTATGGTTTTTTGTGCAATTGTGAATGGGAGCAGTTTCTTGATTTCTCTTTCTGTTGCTTCATTGTAGGTGTATAAGAATGCAACCAGTTTCTGCACATTCATTTTGTACCCTGCAACTTTGCTGGATTCTTGGATCAGTTCTAGTAGGCTTCTGGTGGAGTCTGTCGGGTTTTCTAAGTAGAGTATCAAGTCGTCTACAAAGCGTGAAAGTTTGATGANCCTTTGCTGTAAGTGGAGTATTAAAGTCCCCTACTATTAGCACATTCTTATCTATAAGATTGTTTCTGTTATTGTTTTAAATATTTAGGTGCTCCCATATTTGATATTTATAATTATTAGTNATTTCAACTTCTACTTCCCTCTGCAAGTTGGGGAAATTCTCTGCTATAATTTGTTCCAGGACTCCTTCAGCACCTTTCCCTCTCTCCTCCTCTTCTGGAATTCCTATGATACGGATATTTTTCCGTTTGATTGTATCGCTGAGCTCTCGAACTCTTCTTTCATGTTCCTGGATCAGTTTATCTCTCTTTTTTTCAGTTTCTTCTTTTTCTATAATAGTGTCTTCTAAATCTCCTTTCTGCCTCCTCAGTCCGTGCATTGGATGCCTCCAGTTTGTTATGTATCTCATTTATCGCATTTTTTAATTCACTGTAACTATTTTTAAGCTCTATATTGTTTGTAGCCATCGTTTCTCTGATGTCCTCCATGCCTTTTTCAAGCCCAGTGATTAATTTTATGATTATTGTTCTAAATTCTTGTTCAGTAGTGTTGCTTACATCTGTTTTGAGCAGTTCTCCAGCTGTCATTTCTTCCTGGAGTTTCTTTGGAGGAGAGTTCTTCCATTTTGTCATTTTTGTTAGCTTTCTATCTCTTGTTAATTTCAAAAGCTTATTGTACACATGGCCCCTGCGATTTCTGCTGTATTAGGACTCTTTTGACTGTTCAGGGTCTGACTGTTCAGGAAGTGTTCTTTGGATGGTGTCTCTTGGTTTTTCTTGTTGAGCGTTTGGTTATTTTGTTTCCCTACTGGTAGTGGTATTTGGGACTCTCCACCATGTGTAGTTTGGCTTGTTTCTTGAGGCAGCCCTGAAAAAAAGAAAACAGACAACCACAGAGGGAACACAGGTACACAAACGCTCAGAGAAAACCAATAAACACGCAAACCCAGGCTCAGGTAAAAACAGCTACAACAACAACAAAACAGTTATCTGGAGGGGATGAGCATGGTTTGCTGTAGGCAGGTCTTGCCTCCACTGTGTCCGCTGGCCTCCCTGAGGCCCCTCCTTGGTTGTTTGGAGAAGAATGGCGTCGCTCCATTCCCTTCTCAGAGAAGCGTTGCAAATCACTTCTTTGGTCCAATCTCTCTGTGCTGAGGATGTGGCCAAAGTGGGCTGAGTTCTGTGCCCCACACCCTGCCTGTTTCCAGTTCCCAGTCTGCGGGCTCCCGCAGGTCGCTGCTTCCCTGTTGCCCCGGGGGTTGAGTGGGGGGTGGGGGAAGTGTCGCAGATTCAGATACGCTGGGGTCAAGCAGGGATATAACCCGAGTGCGTTCGGGAAATGTAGCAACTTAGGTCTGTAGAGTCTGTGTCGCTGCAGCATGCCGTTGCTGCAGCGGCCACCGCTGCTTCAGTGGGCCACTACCGGGCGCCGGCATCGCTTCAGCAGGCCGCTGTTGCGTGCGCTGCTGCCGCTTCCCGGCGCCGGGACCGCCTCCGCAGGCGTTGCTGCTGTTCACTGGGCCGCAGCCGCCATGGATGGTGCCGGGCGCACAGCAGTTCAGTTTTTCCTGGCACCTTCTGGGACCAGGGCACCTAGTTTAAAGTCAGCACCCCAGCCAGAGCTAAAAAAACACTGTCTTTCCAAGCCGAGGTGTTTTTTTCTCTTCTCCAGGGACGGTTCTGTGAGCAATCTCAGCTTCTCGTTCCTTTCCCCTGGACTCGCGGCAGCTCGCCACCACTCACCGGTGACTCACTCACCGCAGCTGCATGCAAGCCGGGTTCCCTCCCCTCCCTCTATATCTCAGGGTCCCGTCCCGCTTTTATCTTCCCCAGTTCACACGCACGCACTTATGAGGTTTCCTTCCCAGTGTGCTCTGTCTCTTTCTCTTCCCAAACTCCTGTGGCTCAGTGTTCTACGACTTCAGGCCTTCTCTGTTTGAGAGATGGGTGCAGGCGAAATGTACTGAGCTCCTTATTTCTCCATCTTGCCTCCCTCCCTTTTTAAGAGATTTAAATGATAAAAGAATCTCTATATTTATCCATGTAGCTCCCATTTCCAGTGTTCATTTCTTTGCTTGAATCCCAGTTTCCATCTGCTAATCATTTTTGTTCTACTGGAAGGATATCAACATTTTTTGTTGTGCATGTTTGCCAGTGGTAAATTAATTTTAGTTGTTACATATCTGAAAAGGTATCTTTTCCCCACCTTTGGTTTTGAAAGATATTTTCACTTGATCAAGAATTTTAGTTTCATGCTTTTCCCTTTCAGTACTTTAAAGATGTTGCTTCAGTGTCTTCTAGCTGGCATTGTTTCTCACAAGAAGTCAGGTGTTATCCTTTGTTCCTCTGAATGTAATGTAAGATTCCTCTTTATCCTGGCTGTAAACAGTTTAATTATGGTGTAACTTGGTGTAGTTGTGCTTGGGGTTTGTTTAACTTCTTGAATCTGTAGATTGTTAATTTTCATTGAATTTGGTAAGTTTGGACCTTTATATTTTGAAAAGTTTTACCTACCTCCCCTATCTCTGCTCTCCTTCCACACTCCTATTACATGTTCATTAGATAGATAAAAGTTGTCCCACAGCTCACTAGTGCTCTGTTCATCTATTTATCTTTTTTTCCTCTTTGTGTTTCATCATGGATGTTTCTGTGTTTCTTTTGCTGTCTCTTAAATGCTACTCCTTCTTCAGTATCTTATCTGTGAATTCTGTATAGTGTTTTGTTTTTTTTTTTAACTCAGACATTGTAGTTTTCATCTCTGAAGTTTTATTTGGGTCTTTAAAATATTTTTGTGCTCTGTTTTACAAGTTCAGTCTTGCCTTTAGCTTCTCAAACATATGAAATTCAGCTTAATAACTGTTTTAATCCATGTCTAATAATGCTTTCATCTCTGGGTGATAAGCTGGGCCAAATAGTAGGGCTCACCTAATTTGTTTCCCATATTTGGAGGGGCACTGTTTTTGCTGCACTGGTGCCCAGTGTCTTAAATTTTGTATTCTGTATTTTTACCAGTTTCCAGTTAGTTGTGTCAGGTGGGGTTGTACATATGATCACTGTTACTCTATCTTGATTGGGAGTCAGAGTTCTGTCTCTCTGTTTTTGTATTATTTGTTCTGCACCATTCCACTAACACAGAAACTTATACACATGCTCCAATAATTTTGAGCTTCATGAGGATAAAGATTACAAGTGTTTTTTGCTCATGATTATATTTTGAATGCCTAACTGGTTCTCAGTACATTTTGTTGATTAAATGAATGTACACATGTGTATGCAGTTACGTCATTGTATGAATAGATACACATAATTAGGGACATGCTAGCTGATTGTAACCACCCCCAAATTTTAGTAACTTAACCTAAAAAGTTAATTTTTATTTATTGAGCATTCTGGAACAGATGTGAATAGTTGATAGGCAGGTCTTTATGAAACAATTCAAGGCTCAATTTTTCTCTGGCATGGATATTTGTAATCTTTTGGGTTTCATTGGATTTCATTGTTATCTGTATTTAACCAGTGAGATAAAGAGAAAAGAAAGCTTGGAGAAGGCACCCCGGCTTCTAAAGGACCTTGACTTAGAAGTGACACACATAACTTTTGCTCACATTCCATTGCAAACCAATTTCATGCTGATACTTATATGTGTGGTGGGCTGGGAAGTGTAGTCCTTGACTGGGCAACCACTTCCCAGCAACAAATCTATATTGTGTGTAGGGAGACTACTAATGTGATCATTGATTTTGAGGTACAGAGATATCAGAAATGAAGATGTAGTTCTTCACTTGTTTGGCTTTCTGTAGGTCATTGCTGAAGAGTAGAGTTGATGGAATTCTGAGGTAGAAGTTGGGCTTTAGTTTATCTTTTTTAAATGTTGCCTCCTGGATACCACTCAAAGCAATCTGCATATTCAGTGCAATTCCTATCAAAATAACATCAGCATTCTTCACAGAGTCAGAACAAAGAATCCTAAAATTTGTATGGAACCAGAAAAGAACCTGAATAGCCAAAGCAATCCTCAAAAAGAAAACCAGAGCTGGAGGCATCATAATTCCAGACTTCAAGCTGTATTACAAAGCTATAATCAGCAAGATAGTATGGTACTGGCACAAGAAAAGACATAAATCAGTGGAACAGAATAGAGAACCCAGAAATGGACCCACAAAGGTATGGCCAACTAATCTTTGAAAAACTGGAAATAATGTCCAATGGAAAAGTTTCTTCAGCAAATGGTTCTGGGAAAACTGAACAGTGACTTCCAGAAAAATGAACCTGGGTCACTCTTATACCATACACAAAAATAAGCTCAAAATGGATGGAAGACCTCAAGACAGGAAGCTATCAAAATCCTAGAGGAGAAAACAGGCAACATTCTCTTTGACCTCAGCCACAGCAGCTTCTTACTTAGCATGTCTCCAGAGGCAAGGGAAACAAAAGCAAAAATGAACTATTGGGGCCTCATAAAGATAAAAGTTTCTGCAGAGGAAACAATGAGCAAAACTAACATGCAACTGACAGAATGGGAGAAGATATTTGCAAATGACATATCAGATAAAGGATTCGTATCCAAAAATATAAAGAACTTATCAGAATCAACACCGAAGAAACAAATAATCCAGTAAAGAAATGGACAAAAGACATGCATAGACAGTTTACCACAGAAGACATCCAGATGGCTAACAGACACTTGAAAAATGCTCAACATCTCTCATCATCAGGGAAATACAAATCAAAACCACAGTTAGATACCACCTCACACCTGTCAGAACGGCTAAACTTGACACCCCAGGCAACAACAGATGTTGGCGAGGATGTGGGGAAAGAAGATCTCTTTTGCACTGCTGGTGGCAATGCAAACTGATGCAGCCACTCTGGAAAATAGTATGGAGGTTCCTCAAAAAACTAAAAATAGAACTACCCTATGACCCAGCAATTGCACTACTTGGTATGTATCCAAAGAATACAGGAGTGCTGTTTCTAAGGGGCATATGTACCCTAATGTTTATAGCAGCACTATCAACAGTAGCCAGAGTATGGAAAGAGCTCAGATGTCCATCGACTGATGAATGGATAAAGAAGATGTGGTATACACACACACACACACCCACAGTGGAATACTATGTGGTAGTCAAAAGAATGAAATTTTGCCATTTGCAACAACGTGGAAGTGACTGTATTATGCTAAGCAAAATAAATCTGAGAAAGACAAATACATGATTTTGTTCATGTGCGGAATTTATGAAACATAACAGATGAACATAGGAACAGGGAAGCACAAATAAGATTAAAAACAGAGAGGGAGACAAACCATAAGAGGCACTTAAATACAAAAAAACTAAGGGTTGCTGGCAGAGTATTGGCTGGGGGGAAGGGCTAGAGGGGTGAGAGGCATTAAGGAGGACACTTGTTGGGATGAGCACTGGGTATGCAAGTGATAAATCACTAAATTCTGTTCCTGAAATTATTATTATACTATATGTTAACTAATTTGGATTTAAATTAAAAGTAAATAAAGTAAAATGTTGCTTCCTGGACTCTACCCCAGATTCTGCCGAAATAATAATACCGTATTTAGGCTGGAGGATATGCATCTTTAATACACTCCCTTGTTGTTTCTTAAAGTCACTAAGTGTGAGACCCACTAGTGTAATGTGTTACTTTCAACTTTTAATTGCTCTTTATTAAAAGAGAGTGAAATAACTTAGAAAGTAAAATTCAGTGGAATGGTTACAGCGAGATAAAAGCACTCAAACACATGTACCTGTATCAAATCCATATTCAGCATGGTTCTACTAACTCTGGCCATGGATGTTCATAAACATGTACTATGTTCTTTTAAAAACAGATCTATTTCTTGAGTAACTAAAGTATTGGCAACATTGTACAAGGCCCTGTAAGGGGCAAAAATAAATTAGATTTGACCCTGTCTTTAAGGTGTTTACTATTTGGGAAGAAAAGACATATATACATGGTCATGTTTACTGATTCTGAGTTGTACATTTTTTTCCCCATTTTAACTGTTATGACACTCACCATTGCCTACTTGTGTGTGAACTTGATCATAGTTGTTCATGTTGTGATTAATTCAGTTGAATTCTCTGAGATAGGTTTATTTGTTGGTCTTAATTACTGGCTTAACTATCTTAAAAATGACTTCATTATGATAGCATTAAAACAGGAAAATATAAAAAGAAAGAATAAAAATCTCTGTCAACTTAAAAGAGTTCTTCCTATGAGTATAAAATGAAAATTCTAAGTGGGGGAAAAAAGACCGTTTCATTGACAGCACTATTTCTTAATGTGTAAAATGTTTATCTTAAAAATGATAGTCTTAAGTTTGGAATATACTTGATCAGTCCTAATGTTCTGTGATTTGAATATCTCTCAAATTTCTTTTCTTCAGTACAACCAATCTAAATTTGTATCTACTGCCTAAAATATACCAGTAATCAGTGAACTGCTTTTCTTGTCTCTAGTCTTTTTTTTTAACCTTTCCACACTTCCAAGTTACCATTTTGAATTGCAGATCTGATTGTTGCTATCCTGTTAACATCTTTCAGTGACTTCCCATTTGACTTTGAGATAATTTCCCTGTGTCTTTAAAGGAAATCCTGATTTACAAGGCAGTGCTTTTCAGGACAGGCCATTAAACCTAACTTCCTGATACTATCTTTTTGTGGTTGCCATCCCTCCTCATCTTTAGCTACTATAAAACATACTCTTTTATTCCTTCCTCTGCATTTGTCAAACTCCTCCGTTTCCTGATGTGTGTGCATCACAACTATAGCCCTTATCAAATAGCCATGTGAATCTGTTTAAAGATTTGCCACCCTGAATGGGAAAATCATTAATAGGGGGCTCACTCCTTTTCTGTGTCTCCACCTAGATGAACGCCTGATACTAACAGAAGAATTAGCATTCAATCAACACAAAATTAATGTTTGTTGAAGGAATGAAGTTTGAATAGCTATATTACAGTATAACATTCTGATAATGAAAAGTACAAATTCTAAGAAATATTCACATGAATTACAAATTCAACTTCATATAGGTAGACTGAGGATAGACCTTGAAGCATAGAGAAAGTAGTCAGACGTTTATGGGGAAAAGGTTAGACCAGATGGATGGGCTCAAATGGGAAGTGAAACAAGAGTGAATCAGACCAGTTTAACTCTAGCTTTAGAGTATGGATCAAAGGAGATAACTCTGAAAAGGGAAATTGAGTGCATGTTTAAATATTAGGGTGAGGTTTATGCCACTTTGGTAGATGATAGGTGGCTATTCAAGAATTTTGCCTTCATGAATGACAATGTATTGCTGTAATGGATTGGAGATTTCTCTAGGGGCAGTGTCTTACGTGGTTTTGTATCCTGAGGAATTACCATAGTGATCGCCTAGTGGGAAATGTTGAATAGATTGACTTAGTTTTCATAGGATATTGTAAAATAGTGAAATTTTAGAGTTTGAAACAATGTGGCATTAAATTTATGCAGTTACAGATTTACAGTTGTATATAAAATTATACAGTTTACAGATTTTGGCATCTTTATGATGTCTTTCTACTCAAGAACATGGTATGGCCTTCCTATTTGTTTAGGACTACTTCTATATTTTTGTATTTGGCAGTATTTTAATGTTTTCATTTTGTATTCTGATCTTTAGCATTATGAAGTTTTCTTTGTCATCAGTAATCTTTGCCCTGTATTCTGTCTAGTCTGATATCAAGATTCAGATTCCTATTTTACTTTTATTTGTATTCTATTTTTCAGCATATTTTTGCCCATTCTTTTTTAAATCTGTCTGAATCACTATGTTTTAGGGATGTCTCTTATATAGAGTATAGAGGTAGAATTTGGTTTTTTATGCCAATCTGAAAATCATTTTCTTTTAATTAGGTGAGTTATGTCCATGCACCTTTATTGATAAATGTGCTATGTTTGGGCTGGTTTCTGTCACGTAGCTTTCAGATGTCTCCTTTGTGTGTATACAGACCCTTTCCTTATGTGCTCTGTTTTCTTCATGTCCTCTCCCTTTTTGTTATTTTGTATTTTGGAAGGCTTGATTTCCGTTCAGGTTGTTTCTTTTCTTTAATCAAAGGTATATATGTACCTCTTAGCCTTTCTTTAGATAATTCCTTTGTTCCCTGCTCATAAGCAATACTGAAATTATCTAGTTCCTGTTTATTTCACTTATATCATTTAATTTTAAAGCTTTATCTCAGTGTTAATCTCTTACTCTTAGATAGTTTAGGTTTATACTAGTTGTGAGCCTCAAGTTGTATGCTTTTGCTCCCCATTAATATTTAAGAAGTTTGTGACTTTAATTTCACCTTTCTCTTATTTGTGTGTGTGTTATTTTTATATTCCTAAAGCTCCTAACATTTAAGTAACGGTTTTGTCAATTCTATCTCTTTTTAAAAAAGAGAAGTTTTTTATTTTTTAGAGCAGTTTTAGGTTCACACTACAACGGAGAAATACAGAGTTCCCATACACCTGCGTGGCCCCTCAGCACTATCCACATCCCATCCCACGATGATACGTTTATTATAATCAATGATCCTATATTGGCATCCTCCCAGATTCCAGAGTTTATATTAAGGTTCCCTTGGCGTTCTGTTTTCTATGGATTTTGACAAGTATATAATGACATGTATTGACCATTGTGGAATTATCCAGAATAGTTTCACTGCCCTAAAAATCTTTTGTACCTATTTATTCGTCCCTGCCCCTAAATTCTAGCAACCATTGATATGTTTATGGTCTCCATAATTTTACCTTCTCCAGAATGTCACATAGTTGGAATTATATAATATAATGCGTAGCGTTTTCAGATTAGATGCTTTTATTTAATAATTATGTATTCATTTTCCTCAATGCCTTTTCATGGTTCACTAGCTCATTTCCTTTTATGACTGAGTAATATTCCATTATCTATGTGTACCACAGTTTGTTTATTCATTCACCTACTGAAGGACATTTGGGTCGTTTCCAAGTTTTGGCAGTTAGGGATGTATAAACATCTCTGTGCAGGTTTTTGTGTCATCCGAAGTTGCCAGCTCTTTTGGGTAAACAGTAAGGAGTGCAGTTGCTGGATCATATGGTAGGAGTATGTTTAATTTTATAAAAAGCAGCAAACTGTCTTTTAACATAGCTGTGCCATTTTGCATTCCCAGCAGCAATGTCTGAGAGTGCTTGTTGCTTCCCATTCTTGTCCTCATTTGACATTGTCAGTGTTCTGAATTTTGGCCACCCTAATAGGTGTGTGGTGGTATCGTTTTAATTTGCATTTCCCTGATGACCTATACTATTGAATATCTTTTCATATGCTTATTTGCCTTCTTTATGTCTGCTTTGTTGAAGTGTCTCCTCAGGTATTTTGCCCATTTTTTAATACTGTTGTCTGTTGAGTTTTAAGAATTTGTATGTTTTTGGTAATAGTCTTTTATCAGATACGTCTTTTGCAGATATTTTCTCCCGGGCTTGTCTTTTCATTCTTTGGATATTCTCACCTTTTAGTTGTAGTTCTACAGTTAAATATGTTTGTTTCTTACCGCCAGTCCTTGGTGTTAAAGCTTCTCCAGCTTCATTGGGATTATCTGAATCTCATTCTTTACTTGATCACTCAGTCACATTCATAGGAGAAAGATTCTGTAAAGTTTTGTCTCTGACCTTATACTTGGCTGAATGTAAAATTCTTATTTTACATTTTTCCTTTCAGTATCTTAGAAATGTTATTTTGGGGGCACCTGGGTGGCTCAGTCAGTTGAGTGTCTGACTTTGGCCCAGGTCATGATCTTGTGGTTCGGGAGTTCAAGCCTCACATCTGGCTCTCTGCTGTCAGTCTGTCAACACAGAGCCTGCTTCTGATCGTCTGTTCCCTTCTCCCTGCCCCTCCCTCACCTGCACTCTCTCAAAAATAAAATAAATATTTAAAAAAAATGTTATTCCCTTGTTTCTTAGCATAAAATGCTATTGACAATTTAATACCAATCTGATAATAGGTGACTTAGCTTGTGTTTAACTTTTTTTATTGTGGTAACTTCACATATTTGTGTTTGTTTTCCATTTTTAAATGAATTGAATTTCCCCGGACTACTAGGATGAGGTTCCTGTGAAGGAGTAGGATAAACCAAGATAGACTTCTCAGTTTTACGTTCAAACGCTTTCCCTTCTGTGCTTAGTGGTGTATCTGTCTTTCAGAGGTAAACCTTGTTCAGGAAGATATTCTCCTCTAGCCCAGTGTCTCTGCAAACTTTACAGGCTTAACGTTAAGTCTAGAAATGATATTTCTAGATAGAAGAAAAGGTAATTCTTTTTTTCTTACGCTACTTTCTGTGATCTGTTTCCCTTGAAACCTTGTCACCCTCTTTCTCCTTTATTATTTGAGCCTTCTTTCTCTCTGTGTCCATTATTCCTTTCCTGCAATTTGGTTTCATATTCCAAGAGTTTTACCTTTGGGGTGGGCTTTGTACTGGAAGGGTCTTTTTGCTGAACGCTGTATCATTCCTGAGAGTTCAGGGCCTTACACTACTGTGTGCTGCGTCAGGACTGCATACACGTTTTTGCATTCCACCTGCAACTTGGAGCCTGTAAAAACCTTCCTCAGTTTCTCAGTTTGTTCTCATACTTGTTCTCTCAGTTTCTAGAGAGGCCGAGGCCTCTCCTTTGGAGTATTCATAACGATTTTTGGGTTCTGAGGCCTCATAGGATACGTCTGTAGTTGCTTCCACTTCCTGCTGTCCCTTCTACGTACATAGCTGCTGATTCTGTGGTGTTGGCAGTGTAGCCACGTCCTCTCACAGCCCAAGATTTGTGGGGATTTCCTTACGTAGTTTTGTTGAAGATGTAGTCAGTGGGTTCTTCTGATAATTCCAGTTGATATATTTGGTTTTCAGGAGTTGTCCTTGGGGGATTCAAAAACTATGCTGGCACCGCAATTAGAAGAGAACTGATCCATTATTTCATTAGTGTAATTGTGACCAATATATAGGAAGCTTGGATTTTTTAATCCCTAAATTTGAAAAATTAATTTAGGATAGCATATAAAATTGCGTATTATTTACATGTTAATAAAGGATTTTTTAAACATCTATTTGATACCTTTTGAGAAGTCATGTATAAATGTTAGGAAGTGATTTTGTCATCAACATTTTTCTTAGTTTTAAATGCAAATATGTATCATTTACCTCTGGTTATAGAGCTAAATGGATATAACCTCATAATGGAAATTTAGACTAATTGCCATTTGTTACATAGTTATCTGTAAGTGAACAAATTTTAAAGTAAACATGAAGAAAATCCAGTGAACTTTTATTGAGATGGATGAGTGCAATTAAAGAAATTCCTTCCTGGGTGGAAATAAGTATGTTGAGAGAAAAGGGAAAAAAGAGTGAAGTTATTTAATTGTTTATTTTCACCTGTAGTATATAATCATACTTAATCTATGTATGCCCCATGTAAGAAACATGAAAATTTAAATATGTAAGTTAGAAATAATTATAATTTTAGATTTGTCTCCTTTTCTTTTGCCCAGCAAGTACTAGATCAACATCTTTAGTTTGAACACTGTAGGAGGGGACAGTATAAATATTCCGTAATTTTATTAGTAAAGATTATGTAGTCTGTTGAACTAACTTCAAACTATGGAAATTCAAAGTAAAATGATCAATTTCTCATAGGAACTGAAGTTAAAAGATGAAGAGTGTGAGAGGCTTTCTAAAGTACGAGATCAACTCGGACAGGAACTGGAGGAGCTCACAGCCAGTCTGTTTGAGGTTGGTCTATTTACGTGTTGGCCAAGAGCAACGTCTTGCTTCTTTTATATTGATGGAATTGTTTTTTGAGGGAATGTTGGAAAAGTAACTCTTAGCTTCACACTTACTTTCTAAGTCGTCTAAGAAAAATTACATCTCTAAGAAATTTGGAGTCTGCAATTTAAAATGATGGAAAAGGGGAAAGATACTGTTGGCTACCAGTATCTGGTTGTTTAAAAATGCCTATGTGGGAAGAAAAGATGTAAATTTTAGTTTTATTTTTATCAAGTATTTAGAGGCTACTTTAAGATAAGCTTATGACTCCAGAATAAGGATGGGAAACCCTTGTAGCTCTCTGATAGGTGATGGTTTGAGGATTGTTAGAAAGCACAACTACTTGTTAGAAGGCACACTTTTTTTTTTAAAGTTTATTTTTCAGAGGAAGCAGGGGGGAGGTGGGGAGGAGTGGGGAGAGAGGATCCTAAGCAGACTCCTTACTGTCAGCACCGAGCCCAACATGGGGCTTGATTTTACAGCTTGTGAGATCATGATCTGACCTGAGATGAAGAGCTGGATGTTTAACCGACTGAGCCACCCAGTCGTTCCCACACTTATCTCCCGCCCACCAACAGGACCAAAATTTTTGCCCAGCTCTAGCGGTGTTTCTCATTAAGGGTTCCATTGATATTGTCATTTTGCATTTTATGATGTATTAGTGAGGGTTCTCAGAGACACAGAACCAATAGTACGTGTCTATGTGCCGACCCAAGTATAGAGAGAGACATTGAAATAAAACATTGGCACACACGATTATGGAGACTGGCTGTTTCCCAAATCTGCAGGGTAACGTAACAGCCTGCAGACCCTGGAGAGCTGATGCTGTAGTGATAGTCCAGGTGTGAGGTTTGAGAGCCTGAGAACTGATGGTGCAGTTCTAGTCCTGAGGCTGACGGGCTTGAGGCGCAACTGACGTTTCACTTGGAGTTTGGAGGCCAGGAGAATTCTCTTGTACTCTGTGGGGATCAGCCTTTTTGTTCTGTTCAGTCCTTCAACTGATTGGATGAAGCCCAACCACATTGTGAACGGTCTGCCTTATTTCATATTACCAATTCAGATGTTAATCTCATCCAGAAACACCTTCATAGAAACACCCAGAATAATGTTGGACCAAATATCTGGGCATCCAGTGGCCTAGTGAACTTGACACGTAAAATTAACCATCATACTTCGTTTTGGCCCTAAAATAAAAGTTCCTTATTCAGACAGGTTGATGTGTTACTGGAATGACTAATGTCATTATCACTTATCAATAATTTCTTTTTTTCCCCTCTAAAAATTTGTTTTTAAAACTTTGTAGTAAAAGATTTTAGAAAAATTTCTTGCCTTTTTGTTATTTTTATGTACGCAACATCTTTCAGTTTTAGAGGTGTGCATATTTTCTTACATAATTGTAATCTTAATATATTTTGTATTTTTCTTCAAATAACATGTTTTCATGTTAATTTACATGGTCATTGTAGTGATAGTCCTAATCTATCAACTTGCATACTCCACCATTTTTACCGTTACAAGTAACGGTAACACGGGGGTTTCTTCAGATGTAGACTTTTTGTGCCCCCACGGCTCCATACAAAGGCTCCAGACCTTTGTTCTGTCCTCTGTCTTTTTTTTTTTTTTTTTAAATGTTTTATATATTTCTAGGAGAGAGAGAGACTGCTTGAGCAGGGGAGGGTCAGAGAGAGAGGGAGTCACAGACTGAAACAGGCTCCAGGCTCTGAGCTGTCAGTCAGCACAGAGCCCGACGCGGGGCTCGAACCCACGAACCGCGAGATCATGACCTAAGCGAAAGTCGGACGCTTAACCGACTAAGCCACCCAGGCGCCCCGTCCTCTGTCTTTTTTAGGATCATTTTCTTTCATGAGCATTGAAAAACTGATTTATTATTATTTTTTGTTAGCTAGTCTTCAGAGACCAGAGAAAGATAAACATGAGGATGGGAAGAGTGGGGAATTAAAGATCTAGAAGATAGGAGCTATATGACTTGTCACATTTTTGTTTGTAGAAGGGGTATGCAGAAACCTTAGACTTTCTCTTCCAATATTGTCTAGCCAAAAAAATTTTATAAAGATGTATGGGTACTAAATAAGAAAGCAAATGTGTTAAGTTTCTCACGTGCCTGCCCATAATTTTAGCCTTGCTTACTTCCTCTCATTTGCACTTGCATGGATATTGTATTAGATGAAGTAGGAGGAGAACAAACAGGAGAAACTTCTCCCTGTCCATCATGGGATGTGAAGGAACAGAAATGCCATTTTTGCAATGAATGAAAAAGTATGCCAAAAAAATTTTTTGGGTCCCTGATCTATCCCTGACCTGCTAGTGGCTAATAACCTTGATAACTATGTATTCTTTCTGGGAAAGAAGTTACATTAATTAAAGATGATTTTAGTAATGAAGAAAATTGTATTCAAACCAGTTATTTATGAATTTTGTAAAAAGGTGCTAAAAGCTCTTCTGTGGTCTCTTTGTGTTTTCATAATCTCAGTTTACCATTGTATTATGAAAAAATTATTTGCTTGCATTTTAGGTGTATATATATATTTTTTTTAATTGAAGATTACTTTGAATAAACAATTTGTACAACTTTGGTAAACTTAACATGTAGATTCAAATTAGGCATTTGTAGTGTATGGATCATCTTGGATATAATTATACTTTGTAGCAAAGTTGTGCCTTAAAATAACTATCAAATACAAGAACTCTAAAGTTATGTAGATGTATTCCTACCTAGTAGCTCAGATTTTGAGGTCATATAAAATGAAATTAGTTGAAAGAATGCTTTACAAAGTAGTTTTCACTTAACATGGAAAGAAAAGAGGGGTTATTCTTAAGATTTTTTTTTTTTACATTTTGTCAGACTTTTAGTAAATGTCTATAATATGCCTAGTTTTCTCTCCATAATGTTATGAGGCATATAGTGAAAATTATTGTCATTTTATCTGTGAGGAAAATGAGGCATAAAAGGTTAAGGAGCAATGTTGGGATTCAAATTCATAACCCCAACCCTTGCTTTAAGTACTCTGAAAATTGTAAATGGGGCTTCCGTTTGTATCAAGCTACAGAAAAGGAGTCATCTCGGGGCGCCTGGGTGGCTTAGTCGGTTAAGCGTCCGACTTTCGCTTAGGTCATGATCTCGCGGTTCGTGGGTTCGAGCCCCGCGTCGGGCTCTGTGCTGATTGCCAGCTCAGAGCCTGGAGCCTGTTTCAGTCTGTGACTCCCTCTCTCTCTGACCCTCCCCTGCTCACGCTGTCTCTCTCTCTCTCTCCTAGAAATAAAAATTAAAAAAAAAAAAACATTAAAAAAAAAAAAAAGAAAAGGAGTCATCTCCTTTATCTCACATTCAGACTGTCTGTATTTTATAAGCCATTAGTATTTATTACCCAGCCCAGTAGATGCCACACTTTTTGATCATGTACTCAACCTATAAAAGAACAATTTGAGCATGTACCTTTATTATGATGAACATAAGTAATACTCAGAGTTACCTATGTGATAGGCACTGTTTTAAAAGCATATATACTTACTTATAAATTACATGTACATGCTAAATTATTATATAAATTATAAAACAACAGTTTTAAAAAGCAAATCAATTGTAAATGCTTTTTTTAATAGTAGTACAGAAGTATTTTGTTCTCGCTAAAATATATTGTGTGTATGTGTATATTTTTTTAGTGAAAGAAGTACACTTGAGTATGTTACCTTGTTCTGGAAAATTTTAATCTTCGCAATTTATGATTCAGTTGAAGCTCTGGTCTAAATTCCATGTTTTAAATTAGATGTAATGCAGCTAATAACTCACAAATTCATGGATCCAAATGGAAGAAATACATCTTTCCCTATATTAAATCATTATACTGAATTTTCAGTTTCATTACTGGTTATGTGAAACTTTTTCCAGAGCATTCTCTAGTTAATTTGTACTCTCTAATACCAACAAATTATTTGTGAAGTTTAAACATTATTTGAAAGAAAGACAAAAAACCTTCTTCATTTGAATCACTGCTAACCAGACAGGAAAAAAATTCTGTTTTCAAATTCTGGAAGTGTATAGACAGGAATGTTTATATCAGAGGTCTGCAAACTACAGCCTATCTTTTGTGCAATCTTATGAGCCAAAATTGGTTTTTACATTTTTGAGTGGTTAGGGAAAAAAAAACCAAGAGAGTATTTTGTGACATGAAAACTGAAGTTCAGATTTTAGTGCTGATAAATGTTTATTGAAATGGCCACGTTCGCTGTTCATGTGTTGTCTGTGGCTGCTTTCACACTGCAGCTGAGTATTACAACAGACTGCATGACTCATAAAGCCCAAACTGCTTACTGTCTGACCCTTTACAGAAAAAGTTTGCTGACCCCTGGTGTATGTGATACTTCTATTTTTTTCAGCTTTAGAATGGCAGAGTGATAGAAAATTTTCCAACTCTTTCTGAATCTGCTTTTTGATGTCTTATGTCAACTTGCAAAATCTGATGCGTTATCTTTTTAGCTGTTGCTTCTGCCTCCTTCTAGGTCTCTCTTCTTTCCTTTTGGGACTCCTAGTACTAGTATGTTACACGTTTTTATTGTGTCCCTCATATTGCTAAGGGAAAAGGCACCCGAGATTCCAGCTCTCTTTGGGTTTACATCGCCTACTGGATCTTGGCCCCCTAGTTCTTTACTATTTTGTTAGCTCTCTAATGCCTTCAGACACATTTTAAAAAATCTTGTACAGCTTTTCTAATTATTCTCCGTGTAAGGTTTGGTCCAAATTGCATAGTCCACTGTTATGGAAGGCAGAGTCCGTTTCTAAACATTTACACAGATATAATCTCTCCTTCACATGTTTTGCATTTATAGTTAAAATGTCACTTGTCCTGAAGGGTCAGATGAGATATGCTTATTGTTTTGAAAATAGCTTCCAAACAGAGATCTGTTGACAGCCACTTGTCAAAAAAATTCAGCAAATCTGGAACATTTGTTATTTTTAAAAGAAAAATGCTTACCTCATTATTAAATTGGCAGCTCTTAAGGACTTTGATAAAGATAAACAGCGTAATTGTGCTTGGAAGATTTTCACAGTTAATGTCATCTCATTGTAAAGCATTGATAGTAAAGCATCTCTTATTTAAGCTAATGTGATCTGTAAATTCATATCACGGGTATGTAAACAAACTGCAATTCACTATAGTACTAGAAAAGCAAATGAATAAATGGGCGTGCAGCTGTCAGACTCTGATGTGGAGAATGTCTACTCTTCCGCTGAAAAGTTGACAGACTTAGGACGCCATTGTCAAACACGTATTAAATGTCTTTGAAGCGGATTTCTTTCCTCTCTTCCTTTCTCCTTCCTTCTTCCTTTCCTTCCTTTCTCCCTCTCTGCTTTTCTTCCTTCTCATAAACTGTAAATTGGAGTCCTAACATACATGTTCTTAAATACCGGGGGATTATCTTGTGCACCCTATGTACTGTTCCAGTTCATCCTTAATCCTTTGTGGGATTATTCCATACATAGAGTGATTTTTAAAAAATAATAAGATCAGTGACTGTCTTCCTTGAAAGATCATCAGGCTTCATATTGCACTGAAAATAAAAGCCAGAATTTTTACTTGGACATTTTATTTGATTATTACAATGTAAACTGAATATAAGCTCCTTAAGAGACAGGGACCCTGTCTCTTTTCCCAGTATGTTATCAGCACCTGGAACAGTACCTCACCAAGAGATGTCATGAGTAAATGTTTGATGAATAAATGTAAGAAAAGAAAAAGGAATTAAATGCCCAGAGTTTCATAGTTATTGTACAAAAAATTAAGACCTTATTAAAGACTAACCTAAGATTTGCCCTTTTAGATTACTCTGCACAGAATTGTCACTTGATATCATTTTGTGAATGTTTTCATTGGAAGCCCTAAGGCTTCTCAGCTCTCATTTCTGCAAACTGCAGCATTATTGACATGTTAATATTTTTACCTGTCCCTTCACTGTGAATATGAGTATACATATGTGACCGTATTCACTATGAATATGAGTATACATATGTGACCAAATTATAGAAACCTAACTACTGAGAATTTGTGTTTGATGGGTGGGATGTTTATTCTCCTTCTTCGCATTCAGTCTTTTACGCAAGCATTGTTCAGGAGGATTAAACTCAACTTGGCTACCTCAGTGATACTACTACTAAAAGAAGGTACCTAATCCTAATTCCTGCTAGTTTCTCTAGCAGGTGACAATTTCTGTTTCAGGAGTTGACATGGAATACTTAATTTTCAGGTTAAATATTGGTAGTACGTTTTTGCTACAGTCATAGACACTTTTTGAAAGATTTCTGAAAACAAATGCTAAATACGTTGTTTCTGAAATTTGAGATTTCGCCTTTTTCAGGAAGCTCATAAGATGGTGAGAGAAGCAAATGTTAAGCAGGCAACAGCAGAAAAGCAGCTAAAGGAAGCACAAGGAAAAGTAAGTTTTTGCTGCTTTCATAGTAAAAAAAATATAAAGAAATCAGTGATTACTGTTTTAAGGATACTCTAATGTTGATTGCTTTTGTTCCTATCATAAACTAGTGTTTATTTTAGAAGACTTGGAAACTGCAGGAAACTATAAAATAGAGAATAACCATCACACAGATACAATTAATAGTGAGCAGTTGGGGTTCACTGATATTAGAACCAAAGGATTTAAAGTCTTGTGAATCACATGTATTCTCAAAAAGACTAGATAATCATAATCCTACACTATTCTATTTTGAAGATTTTGAAAATTCACATGAATTATGTGTTAGACATTTTGATAATTTAAAAAATTTCCTTTAACATTGTGAATAACAGCTGAATCCAAACTGTAAGAAACGTTAAAAGATTTTTTTGGTTTTACTTTCTTTTTATTACTCCACAGCAAATACCAATAAGCTTATATTCATCTTTGAAAGCAAAGTGTTTTGACCAAATTGCTGACATTTAGCTGCATCTGTCATAAAACATACTTAGTGTATGGGACTGTGTTGATTTCTTTTCAAGATTGATGTACTTCAAGCTGAAGTGGCCGCTTTGAAGACACTCGTGTTGTCCAGTTCTCCAACATCACCCACACAAGAGCCTCTGCCGGGTGGAAAGACACCTTTTAAAAGGGGGCATACAAGAAATAAAAGTACAAGCAGTGCCATGAGCGGCAGTCATCAGGACCTCAGTGTGATACAGCCAATTGTAAAAGACTGCAAAGAGGTAACGCGTCAAGGACTGTACCCTCTGACTCTGTTGATACTTAGTAGTTCTCATCACTGACGTATCAGTTATGATTTTTGCCAGCAAAACTTTTAGTACAAAATATGCAATATTAAGATGGGGGAGGCTTTATCTAGAGCTGGCTGCTTTCAGGGAATCTCCAGTTCCATTCTCTACTTGGCTGACCTTGGAGTACCTGCTGGAAACTTGGTAAGTTTCTTAATCTTGCTATTTCATTTAGGGAGCAAACTGTCTTGTGTTATGTAAAGGAGAGTGGGTGGCTTTAATGATCTGGCTGGTCAGATTTACTGGTAGGGTGCTCTAACTAAGTGTGAATAGAAGAAATGTGTGAAAATAAGGTGATTTTCTTTCTTTCTTTCTTTATTTTTTAGGTGATTTTCTTGAACAGGACGTTCTTTTTACTTAAATTCTAGGAGAGGTAGAATTTTATATTCTTTCACTGAGAGAGTTAGAGTTTATTCAGATAAGTAAGTAACAAAAAATAGAACTAGTGGTAGCCTTATCATTTTAAAAGGTATGTTAGGAAGGTGACTGAGACAATTTGGAAATATTTTGAGCTGTTTTTAGTAAAATTGTATGATTATAAAATATTTTTTGATTTGGTCATTGAGATGAGAAAGCATTTGCAAGGGGATTGATCATGGAGTGGCCATCCCTCTCCCCACTTTTTTGGAGCTCTGTTTTACATTGTTGTATTCAGGTTCACCATTAATCTTTAAGAATTTGTATTTGCTCATTTGGGTAAGTTTTTGCATGGAAGCCAGGAAATTTGTTAAATTGAATAACCAGGGTGGTTACTTACTTTAATTGAATTGCATTTTTTTTGGTACTTGTTAATAAAAAAGATGCTAGTGAGAGAGAAGTTCAGTATGTGGCCAAATCTGAATGTGACAGAATCTAAAATTCATGTTCGTGAAATATTTAAGAAACTTTTTAAAGTTATATCCTTAATATCTTTGAATTTAATTAACATTTTAAATTGCTTAGTACAACTTGTATTTTTGCTGTGATTTCACAGTGTGTGATTATATATCTTGTTTTCTGTTGTTTACACTAACGAAATTTAAATGTTTTCTCATGAAACGTTTTAAAGTTTTTAGTTTATGAACTCTTAAAATATGAATAGGTAACATACAACTTTTTGCTTTCCAGATATATCCTGTACCCTAATGTTTTGTGAAAACTTATCAAAAAGTGTTTTTTTTTTTAATGTTATTTATTTTTGAGAGAGAGCAAATGAGAACACATATGAGTAGGGGAAGGGCGGAGAGAGAGGGAAACAGAGAATCCCAAGCAGACTTGGGGCTAACTTGGGGCTCGAACTTACTAACTCACTAAATGTGGGATCATGACCTGAGGCGAAATCAAGACCCTTAACTGACTGAGCCACCCAGGCACCGTTCAAAAAGTTTTGTTAGACAAAGGAAACACACAAAGTTGACCCGTGTAAGCCTTAGAAGAAGGTAAAACAGTTGGAAAGAAAGTTAAACATGTCCATGCTTCTATAGAAAATATGACCATTACGACATTTGCAGCATATCTGCTGAAAGCACTTAAAACACATGTGCATGCATGTACGCATACACTCACATTATGTAAGACTTTGCAGTCAAGTCACTTAGACATGAGTCTGAACTTGTACTGGTTTCTTGATCTGTAACCTTGGGCGAGTTACTTCACCTCGCTCAGCCCTAGTTTCTCTCTCTAAAACAATGAAGATCAGAATGTCTGTGTTGCACAGCTGTGAAGATTAAGTGTTTGGGGTGTGCTTACTGTAGTTCCTGGCACAGGGTCAGCTCTTAATAGTTTAAATTACTGCCTTTAAACTAGAATCGTTCCCTGGAATACCACTTAACCTGCTTTGGGGTTTATGTCCATTAAAGGGTAGACTTTACAAAGAAATTGAATTTGGAAATGTAAGTATTATTTACCTGCTTTTTAAAAAAAATCCTTTTCTCTTTAGTTTTGATTCAAAGAATTTATGGATCGGGATGAAAAAAATTCACACTGAGATTACCATTATATGCCTTTAAAAAAAGTCTGTGGGAAAGCTTGGATAGACTCAGCCTTTTATTACTTCCATGGAAGCCACCTGCACATGTGATTAAGCTGTCCTAGAGGCCAGAGCTGTAGTCAGTGTGTCGTTTATGGTGTGTCCAGGGCTTCTGGACGAGAGGGGCTTAGAGCTGGATGAGGGGCACTACCTTGAGTGGGTAGCTGAGGGCAGGTGTGACTCTGTATGTGATAGGTAGTATTGAACTGAGTAGAGGGCATCTGGAGGGAAAAATACTTAGGGAACAGTTTATTAAAGAGAGGAGAGGAGAAGAGGGACAACTGGAAGAGTGAATAGGGAGGCAGATGCCAGCCTGAATTATTGTTGATAATTCAGACAGTAGTCACTGATGTTGCTGTGGCAAAATAGGTCTTAATAAATGTTGTGTTTTATGGTAGTCACTTTAGGAGGGTATATATGTGCTGCCTTTAGACCTGCTGCTTATATAAGAAACATTTTCAAAATTCTTTTCAAAGTGCCTTCAGGTAATAGCAGAACAGTTAGTGTCACTTTTGACCCAAACTAGGTTTCACAATTTAGTCTCCATTTAGTTAAGCACTTTATTTAATTAACTTGGCTCCAGATTACTTTTGGATTATGTTCAGAAAACACTTCTCTGCATTTGTTTTATATTCAGAGCAGTGCGCACCTGTGTCTTAAGAGGAACTCAGCACTTCGGAGGGACAGGGTGGAGATCATGGTAGCATCACTGGCCACCATAGTGGGTCTGTGGAAAAGGGCTGGTCATTTGAATTTGAGAGTTTGGATTTTTTAAAGAAAGTTGGTACTGTGTATTGTAACTAATCAAGAATGGTTCAATTCATTATTTTAAATGAAAAGTAAACATTACTTTTTCAGTAATGTTTTAATTAGGTTTTGGTTTTATAAAGTAATTTTATGTTTGTACCTTTAAAAAGATTATTTTATGTTTTCTTTGGTTTGTTTGTCAGGCTGACTTATCTCTGTATAATGAATTCAGATCTTGGAAGGATGATCCCACAATGGATAGATCGTGTCCTTTCTTAGACAAAATTTATCAGGAAGATATCTTTCCATGTTTAACGTTCTCAAAAAGTGAGGTAATTTTTAAAATTTTAATAGGAATGCATTAGAGTGTTTCCTGTACCTTTTGCTAAGTCATATTGTATATCTTCTGTTACATAAATAAATTATTCTAACATGATTTACCATTTTCTTCATTCCGTATTAAAATCATGATAATTTCTTGGCATTCAGTTACTGAACATCTTTGCTTATTTGAGCGAGGATCATTCATGTAGTGATGCAACACCCCAGTGTTGCACTGGGGTGAAGTATTAAATGTGTATTGGGGGGTAGGGCTTATTTCTTGATTCTTAGTCCAAGGCTCAGGGTAAGGGAAGTTCTCTACACTCTGAGGTGTTTATTGGGTTTATCTCTACATGATAAAAAAAAATCATACTTAGTTCCTTCATCTTCAGAACGGAAAAAAATGGCTTCCTTGCCTGTGTCACAGGGTTGTTAAAAGGTTAAAATGAAGCGAATTAGTACATAAGAAATTTTTTAAAAAATATAAGGTACTATACCAACATAAGGTCATAGTTTTAATTTGTACATATGGAAGGTTTGCCTATAAATATCCTGTCAGTCAGTGTCTAAGAAATGTAATCCTAAGAGTTTTATGTTAAGTCTTTAGAGGATTTAATTATAACCTTACTTGTCAGGAGAAGTTAAAATGAACAGTAAATCACTTTGATATGTAGATCTGTTATTCACTGTGCCTGTGTGTCTGTTTCTAGGTAGGCCATTCCATGTTAGTAATCTGCCAGACTGCAGCAATGTGCCGGTTTCAGCTGCTCTTGATCACTTGCTACCATCTCCATCTGGGCATTTAATATTTGATAATTCAGCTAGTTCTTTTGTGCACATAGATACAAGCTCAGAAAATACATAGCTGTAATTAGTATATATTGCTGTGTTATGAATGACTAGTATTCAAAAATATGCATAAATTTAGCAAAATAAGGCATTAATTCATCTTTAAGTGGCATTAATAGTGGATGTTAATTGTGGGTAAGAGATGGACAGAGATTGGAATTAATACCTTCAGCTGTCTTCCAGATAATGAGATAAGTTACTTAGTTATAACTGAATTATTCTTTCCCACTTAGGGAAAGATCAATTTGTTATAGAATACAGTTTTAATATTTTTATGCTAGCATAGCTTCTGATACTTTCTGTTTCTTTTAAAGTTGGCTTCAGCTGTTCTGGAGGCTGTGGAAAACAATACTCTAAGCATTGAACCAGTGGGATTACAACCTATTCGATTTGTGAAAGCTTCTGCAGTCGAATGTGGAGGACCAAAGTATGTTTTTAGTACTGTGTCTTGTAGAAAACATGGAGTTTTAAAAATTTTATATGTTGCAAATATTTTGTTTTCCTAGTTTTAAATGGTTACATTTCTTGTTGGTTTTCTATTTTGTGCAACTAAAGACAAAATCCTCAGTGCAAGATGTAGTATTTCAAATTTAGCATCAAGGGGAGAACCTTTTAATTAAAAGTATACATATATGTTGGCCTAGGTGTTAGAAGCATTTTTTTAAACCATCTGTTTTGACTCATTAATTGATCATAAAATCAGTTTAGTGGGTCATAAGCAGAATTCTTGTTTGTTGTACACAAAGCTGTGTGTACTAGGTTTCATTGTAAAATATTTCCTCCTGAGGTTGCCATTAAAAATAGTTTAGGAAGACCATGAATTAGACCAGATCTTATCAAGCATGAAAACAGGGTACCAAAAAAGACTTGAATAGTCTTTTTGTTTCATACTGTCGTATAAAGGACTCACACATGGGTAAATAATCGGCTCTATCATCCATACTTGAAAGCTACTTGGCAGTTATAAACCTTCAGAGGTAAGACTCCCACATTTCATAGCAGGGCAGGCTTTTTTCTGTCCAGTCCTAGGAGAAGGAAAGACTGAAACAAGTGATGCGGCACCTGGGTGCCTCAGTCAGTTGGGCATCCGACTTCAGCTCAGGTCATGATCTCACAGTTTGTGGTTTCAAGCCCCATGTCGGGCTCTGTGCTGACAGCTCAGAGCCTGGAGCCTGCTTTGGATTCTGTCTCCCTCTCCCTATGCCCGCCCCTGCTCGTTCTCTGTCTCTCAAAATAAAGACATAAAAAAACAAAACAAAACAAAACAAAAAACACTTTGGCAAAGCACTTTCAAAATCAGACAAAATACTTGACAAACAGATATATGTCTGTTTCTGAAAGAGTAGTATATAAATTGATTTTTATCAGTTCAGTGCACTTTTCCTTCGTGTTTAAATTATCCCTTTGGAAGTTCCAAGGACTTTAACACTTGTGCCTGAAGTTTCTTGATCTTTTATCCTTCCCAAGCTAGTAGTTAGTATTATAAAAATATTATTATAGATCATTAAAGGAAATTTTTTTTAGTAAAAAACATTTTATCTTAAATTTTATTTTTGAGAGACAGTGCAAGCAGAGAAGGGGCAGAGAGAGAGGGAGACACAGAATCTGAGATGTCATCACAGAGCCTGATGCGGGGCCCAAACCCATGGACCATGAGATCATGACCTGAGCTCAAGTTGGACACTTAACTGACCGAGCCACCCAGGTGCCCCATGGAATTTTCTAAGAAAGGAGCAGTGAGGCAAACTTTGTTTGAAAAGATGAGGATTCTTTTCTGGTTGGAATGGTTACCTCCAAAATTATCCTATTTTAAATACACATTCTCCATCTGTTTTCTTAATATGGAGGCACATTTGTATCATATTTCTTATAAGTATAGCTAAAATTTAATGTTCATGTAATGTATTTTTCTTTAGTACATACTTTATAATGTTATTTAAAATGTTGACTACTTTATTTTAGTTACAGCTATACTCATGTTGCATTGAGAGGGAAGGGTAGTAGTGTTCAGCCATGGTCCTAGCTTAGGAGGGAACCAGCTAGGTGCCACAGGTCTGCCCTGACAGACAAGCCAGTGTCATTGTATTGAGCTGTACAATGACCGGGGCTCATCACTTAGCCAGCAGTTATTGAATGTCTGCTGTGTGCCAGGCACATGCTTGGTGCCTGGTATTTAAATATAAATAAGATACAGTCCCCGCCCTCAAGAGACTCATAGCCTTATTCCAGCCAGAAAGCCTTCATACTAGGTCTTAGAGTCCATAGTCCAAACCGAAAGGATGATATGTCTGAATATAGTGTACTCTGTATAGTTATTGAGGGTCAGTATTTTTGTAAGGTGGCTTATTCGTCTGTATTTCGCAGGCCTGAGTGCCACATTAAATGCGTATACTCCAACCAAACATGCCAGAAAGTACCACAGCTAGAAACTTATCCTGCAGGCTGCCTTCGTAACACATTTTGGGACTTGAACGATCATCATCAGGGTTTTTTCAGACTGAGGAAGTAGTTGAAGTCCTACTGGGAAACTGAGAAACACCCCGTGGCTGGTTACTCATTTGTGAATTTGCTTCAGGATAGGATGTATATTTAAGACCTTTTGTTTTCTGTTTGAAAACCATGGTGAATGTTCTGTTGAGCTTATATTAGAACGTAGGCCCCAAGGGGGCAGGGTCTTTGTCGTTTTCATCACTATAGCCCAGTGTCTAGAATAGTGCCCGGTACACAGTAGGTCTCAAATATTTGTTGTCTTAGTGAATGTAAAACTTGTACAGAAGGTAGGAAGAAAATGTTTTTCATTTAAAAAAAAAGCACTAAAGTTTGTCATTATTTTACAGAAAATGTGCTCTGACTGGCCAGAGTAAGCCCTGTAAACACAGAATTAAATTAGGAGACTCAAGCAACTATTATTATATTTCTCCTTTTTGCAGATATAGGGTAAGTAACTTAACCATGAATTTTAATAAAGCTTGCTTTGACATCTGACTACTTACGACTTTTTTTTCCTTTTGGCCTAGATCACCTCTGTATGTAACTTTTTTACATACATTCGATATATTCAGCAGGGGCTCGTGAAACAGCAGGATGGTGAGTATTCTAATTTGTTATAAAATGTTTAAATAAAACTTCAGCAAATGTATAAAACATAGTAGTAATGTTCAAGCTTTATTATTGGTGCATTTATATTGAATCTCTTACAGTTCTAATGTGTGGAGAATTTGGGAACTGATGTCTCTTAAAATGATTTAATCATTATATTTGCCTCATTTTACTCTGATTTTGAGTTTTAAACAAGATCAGTTGTAACTCTTAAAGGTATATGATAAGCCAGATCATAAATGTGAGGGAACTATTAATTAGTTGATTGAATTTACTCGTAAGAAATAAAAATACTCATTTTTATTATTCAATTCAATAATAAATTCATTATTCAAGCTCTAGACATGGTCATATTTATTTTAATTGGTGGAAACCATGAGGATCTAACAATAATTTTTCTTGTATATTTCCTACTTTCCTGTGTGAATTAATAAAGCAGTCATGAAGATAGTTCTGAATGGGATAATGATTACTGTATTCTGAATCAGCAGAAACATGTAGATGATATATTCAGGAGAGCCAACCTCATGAGAGTGTTTTAATATTTTTAATATAGTCTTTCATGATTACTGATGATTCTGTAGCCAGATGTCTTAAATGCCAGGCACAAAAATGAATAAGGCCCAACAGCTCCAAAGCAGTGTTTCTTGAGTACATGTGATTATTTTAAAACAAAAAGCAAATCCTAAGCTAGGGATGAGTCCATACCATTTTGTATGGATGTTGTTAGGGGAATTTCTTACTCAATTTTTTTAGGCCCTGAAAATATTTTTATATTTAAAAACTAGAAGAAACCTATTATCTTCAGTAATGTAAACCCGTGACTCTTAATTCTGTGGAAATGTTAGTCATGCTGATATAAACTTAGTTTGGTATTTCTAAAGCTCTGGTATGTTGAGAAGAGACATACTTATTTAGAATCCAATATAATTAGATTTTGATGCCTAAAAGAATGAGGGTGAAACCTCTTATTAATGTTTAATTTCAAAAGCCTGAGTGGCAAAGTCTTTAAACTGTACAATACTTTGGATAACTTTTCGTAAAATTGAAATATTTTTGAATACCTGTTGATAGATAACAGAATTTAAACCACAGAACAGATGGTTTATGTTAAATTGTCAAGCACGGTTTTTCTCCTTGTTAAAATAAAAACAATTTTTTTCTAGGGAAGATGAAAGATAATTTCCTTTTGAAAGTAGGAAGAAATTGTTATGGGTGGTAGTGGGGGTGATGATGATACACATGGTCTCTTCTCTGGTGTCTGTTACTTCTCTACTTCACAGTACTTGGTATACATCATACACTGTGCGAGTTTGTCGCAAATAAATATTATTAATTTTAAAATCTGTTCATTGTGCCTTTTGCCAAAAAGGATTTAGGGCAGCTAAATCTAAAGCAGGGTTTCTGAGGCTTGGTACTATGAACATTTTGAGCTGAATAGTTCTTTGTTGTGGGGGCTATATTGTGCATTGTAGGATGGTTTAACACCATTGCTGAGCCTTATTCAGTAGAATAGAGTAATGAAAAATGTATCCAGACATTGTCAGATTTACCCTTGAGGACAAAATCTCCCCTAGCTGACAACCACTGATCTAAATCAATCTAATCTGATGATGTGTCAGAGGGAGGAGACCTTTTGTGTGAAATATAAAGCCACTGTTTTTCCACTTACAGAGGGGGCTTGCCAAAGTAGAGATAATAGAAATTTACAGATCAGCCTCTACATTTGTTTTTATTTCTAACTTGAGCCGTATACAAAACCTTTATTATTATAAACAGTGTTTCTGAGTTTTCTGGACTGTCTTTTGTTTTTCTTCTTTTCCCCTTTTTTACTCTCTGTTGGCGTTAATAAACAGTGGAATGGCCAAGATGTAGCAAACTAGAGCCAGAAGATCCGTGAGTTAGAATAATTGAGGATTGAGTATAATGACTTATGAAGGCACCAGGATTGCCATTTACTCAGGACACTGAAAGTGTCTGCCTTCTGTTGGCTAACGTGGTCATTGATATATCTAACAAACAGTTGTGATCAAAGTGGGATGCTCACAAATACATGAAGAAGTTTCTGTGAAGTAGTAATAAAATGTCGAGGCATTCAGTACGTCATTAAGAAATGCCCACTTGGCATTTCAGCTAATGTTAAATTTTCAGTGAAACAGTTAAAAAATAATGAGGATGGCAATTTATGGTTTACCTGTCTCCTTTTCTATTTGTATAGTTGATCAGATGTTTTGGGAAGTTATGCAGTTAAGAAAAGAGATGTCATTGGCAAAGCTGGGATATTTCAAAGAGGAACTCTGATGCTTTCTGCCTGGGACCATGCATGAACCTCGCTGAATACCTGGAAAATGGCTGGATATTTTTATGGTTACTTGATATTTATTACCAAGGATTGGGCCCAAGACTTCTTCCCTCTTTTGCAGATTACACTAAGAAGTACTGTGATTTCTTTTAAATTGACCTATGCTGTGTTGCTTACTCTTTAGTTGAACACACTATAAAGAATTACAGGTGTACTAGTGATTGTAATTTATAGTTGCCAAAAAAAAAAAAAGGCTAAATAAAGAAATACATAAATGTTAGATTGAACATGCTTTTGGTTTCTCTTCTAGCTCTGACATGGCTTGTAGGGTAAGCTGAATGTATTGGACTGTAGTTTTCAAACCACACAGCAGCCTGTGACAGGCAAGAAGGAAGGCTGAGTGGACAGAATCATCTCTATTCCCCGACAAGAATGGCTCTATTTTTGTCTGTTTTGTAGATTGAGCCTCAAGGAAGGATTTTATTTAAAGGAAGCAAAAAGAACCAAAGCAAACACCACTTCAGTCTCTCCATCTCTAATGTTTGTATTTCTGAAGAACAGCTTTTCGGCTTTCAGATATTTTCTCCCTGCCTATGCATATTTCTGAAACAAAAAGTAGACTTTATTTTTTTTATTTTTACTGTTTTTTAAATGTGTATTTATTTATTTTGAGGGAGAGAGAGAGAGGTAGGGAGAGAGGGAGAGAGAGAATTCCAAGTATATTCTGTGCTGTCAGCGCAGAGCCCGTTGCAGGGCTTGAACTCACAAACTTTGAGTTCATGGCCTGAGCCGAAATCAGGAGTCAAATGCTTAACTGAATGAGCCATGCAGATGCCCCTAGACTCTCTTTTTTAACTTGAATTTTTTTTTCTATACCTTTTAATTACTACATGGTTTGACTATAGGATGTTCATATAATTTGTTTGGAAATTAGGTTTTAAATTATTTTTTGTATCATAATGCTGTGATGAATATCTTTATGCATATTTCTTTCCACATTGTTGGGTTGTTTCCTTCATGTACATGCCTAGATGTAAAATTGTTGGGCCAAGGTATATGTGTATTGTAAAATACTTGACCTGCTTTGCCACATTGCCCTCTACAGCAGTTAATCAAACTTCTGTTTGCAGCAGCATTGTATGAGAGATCTAGTTTTCTGAAGATGACGTTGTTTTCAATCCTGTCTTCAAAGATTTGGTCAACCTTACCTATAGAAGATTGAATCACCAAAATGGATGGGACTTTACAGACAAAAGGATATTTGAGTATGGAATGGTATGGACTGGTAGGAACCATCACTACCATGCTGCCCACCTCAAGAATCTGAAATTGAACATGAAAAGAACTTTGAAACTAGAATTTTATGTTCTGATACATAGTTAACTCAAATATGAAGGCATAATACACATGTTCTTAGACTTTCAAAACTTCAGAAAATTTTTCACACAAAGTTGCAAATTAAAAGCACTTAAAAAAATCTTTTGGAGAAAGTACCTAAATATGAAGAGGAACAAATCCAAGAGATGCTTCAAGAGATTTAGGGAAAAAAGAGAGTCTAATGGAGTTTGTGGATGACTTCTAAAGAATATAAAGCAAGGCTAAAGAAAATAAAGTATATCCATAACAATCTAGAATTAAAATTCTTTACAGCATCAGTACAGTGGGAGTGAGAGGAAATCAGAGATCATGACGGTAAAGTTCCTATCTTGTTAGAAGGAAGAGAAACATACCAATTAAATAGGAAAGACAAAAGAAAAAAAGACCCAACTAGAGAAATGAGTAGTGTGATAGGGAAATAATACATTTATACACAAAGCATAAGGACATGGAAAGGTTGAAATAAAAGCATGGAAAAAAGATAGCAGGAAAATACCAAAAGAAAGCTAGTGTGGTTATAGTATTATCCAACAAAACAGACATTAAAATGAAAGCATTATGGATAGAGATACATAATGCTAAAAATTGAGTTCACCAGGACTTAGTAAGAAAATCAATAGTAATAGAAATAATTTAAGAAATTTAAAAATACTAGAGTGACTGATAATACCAAACTTGAAATACATAAAAAATCCCTACAATCCAGCACTAAAAAACTAATAATCTGATTAAAAATGGGCACAGGTCCTAAATAGACATTTTTCCAAAGAAGACATAACGAGACCTACAAAGTGCTTAACATCACTAATCGCTGGGGAAATGCAAGTCAAAACCACAATGAGACAGCACTTTACACCCGTCAGAATGACTAGTATCAAAAAGACAAGAAATCATAAGTGTTGACGAGGATATGGAGAAAGGGAAACCTCATGCACTCTTGTTGGGAATGTGCATTGGTGCAGCCACTATGAAAAACAATATAGAGAGGTACCTCAAAAAAGGAAAAAATAGAAAATCATTCAGTTTAGTAATTCCACTGCTAGGTGTTTACTCAAAATAAGTGAAAACACCAAAAAGATGCATGCATCCCTTTGTTTATTGCAGCATTATTGACAGTAGCCAAGATATGAAAGCAGCCTAATTGTATGCCAGTAGACAAAGAAGAGGTGGTATATATACACAATGGTATATTACCCAGCCATAAAAAGTAATGAAATCTTGCCATTTGCGACAGCATGGATGGAGCTGGAAAGTGTAATGCTAAGTGAAATAAGCTTGAGAAAGAGCAGTATCATATGATTTCATTTAGACATGGAATCAAAAACAACCACAACAAATGAATAAAAAAGAACAGACTCAAACACGGAGAATGAACTGGTGGTTGCTAGAGAGGAGGGGAATGGGCTTCCAGCAAAATGTGAACGGGATTTAGATAAATAACAGGGATGAAGAGTAGCATAGAGAATATAGTCAATGATATTGTAGTAACTTTGGTGGCTGGTAGTAACCATATTTCATGTGGAGATTATTGCGTAATATTATGAAATTGTGAAATTGCTGTGTTGTACACCTAAAACATACATCACGTATACTTCAGTTAGAAAAAAAAATGCAGAGAAAGTGCTTTAAGGAAAATTTTGTAGCTTTAAATCTTTATATATAAAGTTTTAAATGAGCTACTGTTCAATTGAAGAAGTTACAGAAGGAGAATATAAAGCCAAAGGAAGAAATAAGAACAGAAATAGAAAATATAAATAAGATCAACAAAGCTACATGTTGACTGAAAAGATGAACAAAATGGACAAAAATTTCTGGTAAGTTTATTATGGAGAAAAAGAAAATGCACAAATAAGCCACTCAGGAATAAAAGAAAAGGTTATGTCACTATAGGTACTGCAAATTCTAAACCAGTGGATATTGTGAACAACATGCCGATGCGTTTGAAAATTTAGGCAAAAGGCAAAATTCTAGAAAATGTTATGTTTTGATTAAAAAGAAATCAGAAGCCTGAACAGTACTATTACTATTCAAGGAAAGGAAGTAGTTCAAAATCACAAAACTCTAGGCCTAGATGATTTTAACAAACTTTATAAAGAATGAGTTATTCTAATCATATATATTATTCTGAGAAATAGAATTAGTACATCTCACACATCAAAAATCAATATAATCTTGATAGTAAAACCAGATTGGGACAGTCGATATAAGAAAGGAAAATTATAGGTCCATTTTGTCATGAAGAGACAAGCAAAAGCAAGTGATGTAACACACTAAGTGGCATCTATCCCAGGATGCAAAAATGGCATATTAGAAAATTTATAAATGGATTCACATTTACAGAATAAAAGTGAAAAACTGATCAATAGATGCAAAAAAAATTTAGTAATCTTTTCAGCTTGATGAAGGATATCTTTAAAAATCTTACAGTAAACACCATCCTAAGGTGGGAAACATTGGAAGCATATTCTTTAAAATCAGCAATGGGACAAAAATGATTACTCTCTTCACTTTTATACAAAAGTGTACTGTAACTGTTAGTGCAAGAAAATGAGAAAAATAAAGATACAGTGATTGGGAAGAGAATAAAACTGTCATTATGATGTGATGGTCAATTATGTCTAGTTGGTGGAAAAACAACAGTTTTTGGAGAGTTTAGTAAAGTGACTAAATATAGAATCAATGTTTAATTGTATACAGCCACAGTTAGAAAATATGATTTTTTTAAAACACACTCAGTAAGGGTGGCTGGGTGGCTCAGTCAGTTAAGCATCGATTCTTGGTTTCAACTCCGGTCATGATCTCACGGGTTGTGAGTTTGAGCCCTGTGTCAGGCTCCACATTGAGCAATGCAGAGCCTACTTGGGATTCTCCCTCTCATCCTCTGCCTTTCTCCCACTCACATGTGCTCACTCACTCTCTCTCAAACTTAAAAAAAAGACACCAAATAATTGCAAAAACAATTTTGATGTACCTAGTAATAAATCTAACCAAAAATGTGCCACATCTATATACAAAAAGTTCTAAAAGACATTAAAGAAGACTAGAGTGTCCTGTGTTCATTAGGACAATATTACAAAAATGAAAGTCTTTCCAAATGAATGTATAGATTTATTAGTGCATCTCCAAGGTAAACTCACAACATTTCTACTGGAATTGACAAACTAATCAAAATTTACGTGGCGGAGTTAAGGATGAAGAATGACCAAGGTACTTCTGAAGAACAAGAAAGGAAGGAGAGTTCATCCTACCAAAAGGACCTTTTTTTAAAGGCAGAAGTATTTAAGAAAGTATGACAGTGCAAAAATAGAGAAAATGGCCAATGAATAGAAAGCCCCAAAGACCCAAACACATTTGTAAATTTCATATTGACAGAGGTGGTATTGTAGGTCAATGATAGGACTAATAATTGAATGGAGCTGACAGAAAAAAAAGCGCATATAAAATTGAGTCTTTTCCTCACACCATACACAAAAAAATGTTCCCCAACTTTTGTTTAAATGTCCCCAAACTTTAGAATTTCTGATGTAGAAAATCTCATTAAAATTACAGGTGAAATATATTTTGAAAGCACAGATGGATACCTTCCTGATCCTGCTTCCAAGAACTTCTTAAACTGCAGGCAAAAGAAACCATAAAATATAACCATAAAAAGTAATTATAAATTGTTCATTTAGAACTTCTGTCCATCAAAAGGTATGTTAAAGCCAAACTACAAGCTATGAGAAGATATTTGCAAAACTCAACCAATAATAGGTTAGTATCAAGAATATATACAGAAATTATACAAACCAACAAGAGAAAAAAAAAACAACACTAGCAGGAAAATGGGCAAATGACTGAAACAGGTACTCCACAGAGTTGGAAGTGCATATGGGCCAGTAAACCTATTAAATGGTTTTCATTTATCAACACTCAGGGAAGGCAAGTCAAGAGCACAGTAACATGTTTAAATGCATTCAACTGGCAAAAATTAAGTCCAACAAAGTCAAATGTTACAGAGAATTTCAATGAGATTACTCCTATATTGCTGGTGGAAGTGTCAATTGATATAACTACTGTGAAAAACATTCGTTCGAGAAGTTGGACATTCCCCAACGCCCACCACTCAACTTGTAGGCATATACTCAAGAGAAACACTTGCACAAGGTGCCCCAGAATACAAATATAAGAATGTTTTAGAAGAAACTCCACCTAACAAGAAGGTTAAGTGTTGTGTGCTCACATAGTGGACGATCACATGCCAGGCAAGATGAATGAACATCAGCTGCAGGCAGAACAGCAACTTAATGTAACGGATTGAGTGAAAAAGCAAAATGTTCAGAAGACTACATGACCTAATGTTTTTTTCATAACGTTCAAAAACTAAAATTGAACAAAAATAAAAACCCAAATAGTGATAAACCCTTGGGGCGCCTGGGTGGCTCAGTCGGTTAAGTGTCCGACTTCGGCTCAGGTCATGATCTCGTGGTTCATGGGTTCAAGCCCCCCCTCGGGCTCTTTGCTGACAGCTCAGAGCCTGGAGCCTGTCTTCAGATTCTGTGTCTCCCTTTTTCTGACCCTCCCCTGCTCACACTGTCTATCTCTCTCAAAAATAAATAAAACCTTTAAAAAAAATAGTGATAAACCCAAAGTTCAAGATAGGGTTACGTCTGGTATGGAGAAGGAAAAGGAAGAGAACCAGGAGACTATAAATCATCGTTAACATTCTCATCCCTGGGTTGGATGGTGGGTTCATTTGTTATTAAGAGTAAATATGTGGATGAAGAGACTCCTGCACAGACCACTGGTGGTGTGTTACAAATCAGTGAATGAATCCAATTATATGCTTCTGCATTCAAAAACAAAAAACAGGACCTGTTGGTGAATTGGATTTGGGACAGGGAAGGAGAGAAATTAGGTCTGAATCCTAGGCTTTTGCCTTGAGCTGTTACAGCAGTTTATTGAGATGGAGCTATCTGGACTAGGTTGAAATTATGTGTGCATGAAATAGAGACAAGAACTCTGTGTTTGACTCATTGAGATGCCCATTAAGCATCCAAGTGGAGAATTAAGTCTATTGATACACAAGTCTAAATTCAATGATAAGGTCAGGCTAGGTGATAGTTAACCATAGGATTGGATAGGCACTTAAGGAATATGGAAAAGTATGGCACTGGGCCCTGTGTTACTGTGGCAGGGAGGGAAAAAGCCTGCAAAGAAAACTGATGACTGGAGCTAGCAGAAGTGGTGAGGCAAAGGAGATGGAATAGTGTGCTGATTAAATTTCGGCTTAGGAGAATATTTCTAGACAGAATTTAATTGCCTAGATTATCAACTCTAAAAAAGAAAACACTTTTTGATAAGCTGCTATAAATAGGTTCAGAGCTGAGGACAGAGCCTGGCCTAATGGAGAGAAGGTGGATTATATGTCACTCAGGAGACTTGCATTCTTGAGGCCTGGCTCCCAAAACTGACCAGGTAGGCAGGTCACCACTCCCTCTGACCTCCTCAGTAAAGGCTAAATTAGGTGTCCTCTGTCGTCTTTCCAGCTCTAGGACTATCCACAACCTTTGACTCATCCTTTACTCTGGAAGAACAGAGATTTGATTTCTGAACATTGGATCTCAGCCCTTAACTGGCAACCACCCATCTACCTACTTAGCACCACCACTATGATTTCTGTGTGTTTTTGTTTTGCGCAGCCAGAGTCTAAAGTACATGTGCTTTTACTCAAAGCTTTTGTTTTTATTTAAAGGTTTTCATTGTTTTTTTCACTCAGTAGTTTTGATACAATGTTTAAAATGAAGAGAGATCAAAGCAGTATGAATTTATATTGGTATCTAACTTTTGTGGTAGAAAATAGTTCTTCGGGGCACCTGGGTGGCTCAGTTGGTTGGGTGTTTGGTGATCTCAGCTTGGGTTATGATCTCAAGGTTCGTGAGTTCAAGCCCCACATTGGGTTCTGCACTGATAGTGTGGAGCCTGCTTGGGATTCTCTCTCTCCATTTCTCTCTGCCCCTCACGTGCTTGTGCTCTCTCAAAATAAATAAACTTAAAAAAAAAAAGGGGCTCCTGGGTGGCTCAGTCAGTGGCTCAGTCGGTTAAGTATCTGGCTTAGGTCATGATCTCGCGGTTTGTGAGTTCGAGCCCCACGTCTGTCTCTGTGCTGACAGCTTGGGGCCTGGAGTCTGCATCAGATTCTGTGTCTCCTTCCCAGTTTCTCTGCCACTCATACTCTGTCTCTTGCTAAAAAAGAAAAAAAAAAAAGAAAACAGCTCTTCATTTTTTTCATGGAGTGCAGAACAGTTACCATCTCAGCAGATAACTAAGTTTCTTGTCCCTGATATATAGGCAAATAAGGACCCAGTAGTTTCTATAATTTTGTGTAGAACTTCTAGAAAGAGAGTTCCACTCCATTATTCACACACTTGAGTGTTGTGTGTGCCAGGTACTACTGCGGGTGTTGGGAGTTACAGCAGTGAGCAAGGCTGGTGGACTCAGTTCTCATAGAGCTTAGCTCTCAGTTTGGTGACAAGTGGACAAAGAGACTAATGTTAAAAGATGACACAAGTGCTCTATATATACTTAAAATGGGGTAATGAGCTATAAAGGAAATGGATGACTACTTCAGATTTGGGTGGTCAGGAAAGACCAAATCAGGAGGTGACATTTTTCAGCTGGGTTCTGGTCAGATCCAGGCTTGTGAAGAGAGAGCACTCAAAGCTGGTTTAAGGCCCCTAAGGAAGACCTGCACTTGATATATTTGAAAAATGGCAAAAACAAAAACAAAACCTAGTGCACAGTTGGTGGCAGGGAAATTGGTAAGGGAAAGCTGGAGATGTAGGCAGGGGTCAGACCATGTAGGTCTGAGTAAGCTCAGGGTTTGAAGTTTCCTGTGACAGCTTTGGCCACAATTCTAACTGGCTTTTTCTTAGCTCAGCTTTTATTTTATTTTATTTTCTAAGTTTATTTATTTTGAGAGAGAGAGCATGCACATGCCAATGGTCGGGGGGATGGGGCAGAGAGAGACAGAAAATCCCAAGCAGATTCTGTGCTGCCAGTGCAGAGCCCAACACTAAGCTGGGTCCCATGACCGTGAGATCATGACTTTGCAGTCAAATGCTCTACCACTGAGCTATACCCCCCGTGAGATCATGACTTTGGCCAAAATCAAGAGCAATGTTTAACCGACTGAGCCACCCAGGCACCCCAGGTCAGCTTTTAAATACTGGAATCACTACAGAGTTTTGCCTGGGCCCCCTTAGCATTATTTAAATATTCTTTATTTCCAACCCTGACATCCCTTCCCTAGCTTTAGGCTATTGTATCCATTTGCTTATCAGCCCCTCCACTTGAATTTCTAATGGCCACATCTCATACCTAACATTGACGCTTGGCCCAGTTGCTTAAGCTAAAGTCTAGGAACTTATTCTTGGTTTCTGTCACCACCACCTCCAATCCAGTCTATCAGCAAGCCACATCAGCACTGCAAAACATACCTTGATTAGTTGTGTCCACTTCTGTTCATGTCCAGTACCACCACTCAGTCCAAGCCAGAACCTTTTTAAAACTAAAATAAAAAAATTACAATACCACAAATGAGCAAAACTGCTGAAATAAAGAGAATAGAAACTCTTCCTAATAGTAGCTCTCAAGGAAGTACAAATCCACATATAATCTAACATTAAGAAGGACTGTGTTGTAAATACTAGAATTCTGGAGCTATAGATCTCAGGGACAGACTTGAGAGAGAAAAGGTTCCCATCATTACATTCCCAACTTGAGCCACATCACCAGATTTAACCATAGCAGCTCAGCTCTTACCCATTTATTTATTGGAGTTCTCTAGGAAACTTCAATACCAAAAACAAACCTAAACCACAGCTCCCTTAGATTACTTCCCAAGAAATGAAGCTCTACCAAATTTATGCAACATGGGGGTGCCCAATAGAATTAGAAGATATTAGAGATGTGAAGACTAAAGACCATAATCAAGGAAATATGGATGGTATTTGTTATTCTCTGAGAGTGAAAGACCTTAAGTCCCAGTGGCCACTGGCTGGATTGTGCCTTGGACTGTGTGCTCTGGACTGATTAATTAATACAAGTGTGTTTTCCAACCCTTCCAACAACTTTCTTCTACATTCTCTTTACTTTGCCTCAAACCATGTTGGTTGTTATAGGTTAGCCTCTAACCCGGAAATTGCAAACTGAAGTCCTGCAGGCTGAATCATGTTTTCACATATATGTTATTTGCCCTTGACAATGTTTTGGTTTACTTTTATGTTTGTTTTATTTTTAAACAAATTAATTGCAGCATTTAAAAATGAGATTTAAAATTAAAATGTGCACTTCGAGCTCTGGTTTTAAAATTGTCTATTTTGATGACGCTGAGCCCATATTCTTGGAGGAGGTTGAGTGGTTTCACCTGTTGGCTAACTCCACCCTTTACATGGCCTGTACCCTCTGGCTTACTCCATGCCCCACCGCCTCTGTCTTCCTGACATCAAGAATAAAGGGTCACTTGTCAGTTATCAATATGCTTGCATGGTTGGTTTTTGCTTATTTTAACCCATTTTACTCGCTTATCTGCCCAGCCCTGTAGGTATTTGAACTTGGGACCCTATTCTGACCTTTGCTTCTCAGCCCTTTAACTGGGATCTGATTTCTTTCCCTGTTGTGATTCCTATCTCTCATTACTGTTGAGAATGTGAGTTGTCTTGGTGAACTGTTGGGTAGGGTCCTGAATCATTTGGCAGTAGATACAGTGTGATGACTTACTTCCAACAGCCTCCAGAAAATGTGGCTGGGAACTTCTCTTGGAGTCTAGATTTAGACCTATGCTACACATTTTAGGCATCTTAATTCATATTGCACCTAAAGGCATATACTTAAAAATATCATTTGACCTCTTCCTTGCTCCTCACATCCAATCAGTAGCCAGCTCTTGGTTCAGTACCATCTTCAGGCTTTATTATTGGTCTAACTTCAGTTACTACCCTAACCAACACATTTCAACACAACCTTCTTTCAAGTTAGATTTAATTATATTGTGCATGACCACTACCTAAATAGAAATCATCAACAGATAGTTACATGGAATCAGATGGAGCCCAGTATTCAATATCTACCGAAATCCTTCTTGAGCCTACTTCCCACCTTTTCTCTTCACAAAGCACACACCAAAACAGCAGTTCCTACACACACATACCCATTGTTTAAGTCTCTTCAAATTTCAGCTCTTAGTGACAGCCCCTAGATTAAGTAACTCTTTACTTCCTCTGTTCTCTTGAGATGTTTTCCCCAGACTTTATTAGAGTCTGCCTTGAGTTATAGTTGTGTTTTTCTCATGCCCTAGATTTAAGCCTGTGGACATCAGGGACCATTATTTACTCATCTTTTTACTTCATGCACCCAGCAGAGAACTAGTTTAGCACAAATTAAATTGAAAAAACTAGAAAATGAATTTCTTTAAGCAACTTGATGACTTGTCCTTAAAGGTCTGGGACCCAATGTGAGTTTCGAAGTAGGATTCTAAGCCTCTTTTTTTTTTTTTTTTCTCCAGTATAGAATTAGCTTTCTTGTTTCCAAGGAATCGTTTAAAATGCTTATTAGGAAGCATACCACATCACCTGTACTGAATCTAACAATAGTGAAACAGACAAATCCAGGATTGGGACATTCTATAAGACAATGGGTCTGGATTGTTAAAAAAGTGTCAAAATCATAAAAAGCCAAACAACTAACCAAACTGACAAGGAGATTGTTCCATATCTTTAAAAAGGCATAACCAGGGGTATTTGGATGGCTCAGTCAGTTAAGCATCCCACTCTTGATCTCAGTTCAGGTCATGATCTCACAGTTCATGGGATTGTGCCCCACATCGAGCTGTGCACTGACAGTGTGGACCCTGCCTGGGGTTCTCTCTCTCCATCTCTCTCTACCTCGTATCTGCTCATGCTCGTTCTCTCTTTCAAAATAAATAATCTTTAAAAATAAATAAATAAACATGACCAAAGGCAATGCATGAACATTCATTAGATCCTTGATCAGAAAACAAAGGCCATAAAAGATATTTTGGGGACAAAGTTATTAATACTAATGAGATATTAAATTTCTGTTCTATTTCCTGTGTGTAATAATACTGTGATTATGTTGGAGAATGTCCTCATTTGTTAGGATACATATACAGAATTATTTCTGGGTGAAATGTCAAGATGTCAGCAATATTTTCAAATGACTCAGCCAAAAATATATATAGCAAGCAAGAAAAAGCAAAAATGGGAAATATTAATAATAAATCTGGGTGAAGAGTAGGTGGGTATTTCATGGTACTGTTCTTCCAGCTTTTCTATAGGATAAAGACTTTCAAAATAAAAATTGGGGGAAAAGGAAACGAAGGGTTAAAGAGCCGATTGAATATCCTAATTATATTCGTAGGCTATTATTAAGTAAATTAATAGTTAAGCAGTGAAAGCAAAACATTTATTTGCATGTGGTTTTATATTTAGGGATGAAACCAGCTAAGAGTGAAGCCTCTACCCAACTGTAAGAATTACGGAATCAAATGCAATTTTTGTTGCTCATTAGAGGTACTTCTCCTACTTTTTAGTTTATACTTTCAAAGAAAATAAAATCTGGAGGAGATAGACTAAGAATGTATCAAGGAATGTTTTCATTGTGATTAAATTTAGAAATACTTAACAAATCCCAACTCTTCATTATCACAAGGCTGTCTGAATTATCTGCTCTTCTAGGTATCTGTAAAAGTGATTATTGAATTGTCCCCATTCTCTAGGGGCGCGCGTGCGCGCGCACGCGCGCGCGCGCGCACACACACACACACACACACACAAGCTATATCTTCCTGGCATGGCTAAATTGATCTAGTTGATAGAGGGGGAAGATATAAATATATTGGTGTAAGGACAAATAAGAGATAAGACTATGTATTTATTGCCCGTTTATGTAATTACATGTGTCACTAAGGACAAAGGTCCTTAAAACAAAGACGAGAGGCAGAGTAGAAACAGTTCCCTACAGTAAGATAGATTTGTTACCACTTCCCTATTCTTGAGGGGTTTTTTTTTCCTGCATGGTCACCTATATAGCCTGGTCTTATAATCATTTTGAAATTTAATCATTTTTCTGGACGCAGTTTGTTGGCAGAAGATATGCTTCACTCCAATAAAAAGAAAATGAAGATTTTTCAAGAGGATTCATAGGCATCAAGTGGAGAGGACGAGCCCTTGGTTCCTGAGGTCTGAGAACGCTTGTTCTGGGGGGAAGCATTACCAGGACCGCAGCACCATGGATGTGGTAGGAGAGAACGAGGCTCTGCAGCAGTTCTTCGAAGGTAAGCAGTCAGTTTCCAACATGCAGTTCCTGCTTCTGAGAAATGGCTCTGCTCACAGTCACGGTTTCACTCTTTTGGAATTCACTTAAACTTGGACTTGAAGATATGCTATCATACTGACTGTCCTGAAATCGGAAGTGGAAGTTTATTTGCTCCGTTCATAGCAAAAATCAATGGTATAGGTAGTAAAAGAATACAGCATTTCCATCTTCTAGCTTGGCTGTTAAAAAAATTCACAGGGTCTGCATATCTATGTTGCTAGCATTTGTCTCTGTCCTGTGCTAGATTATATTTCTTCTAATCCCCTACTTTTCAAAAATTACAGATTTGTCTCATCTCTAAAGTTATTGAATATAGCACAAGAAAGGTGTAAGATTTCATTTAAGGCAGTTTTCCTCTTAGTATAATTAAGTATAAAACAGTAAAGGAACACCCCCTTCTCATCTTTGTTTTTCACGACACTTTAAAAATGTGCAACTGAATAATGATTGGTTTTTGAAGGGAGAGGCATACTACAGAAATGAGTACTTCTTTCTCAAGGGAGAGGCATATTATAGGATGTGGTTACACAGATTTTTTTTTCTTCTAAAACTCTAAACTGGCATATTTAATTGGGTTGCTATTCTAATGGCGGGTCTGTTAAAAATGTCAGCAAGAACTTGCCATCGTAGACTTCAGTCTTTGGTTCTTTTTCAGCGATGCTCAGACTTCCATGTGAATGGAAATGTGATCATAGCTTTTACATGTTTTAAAGGTATTTCTCAGGAGGAAGTATGAGAAGAATTGAGGGTAGACCTGTTTATTCACAAGATCCAGAGGGCAGTTACCTGCATATAGAGAAGTGCTTTTGTCATTTCTGGTGATTAGTAAAGTGCCTGACAAATTCTAGATGCAAAAAGATCGAATGGAATTGACCCAGCACCAAACAGTACGAAATACGGAATGGTCATACCCAAGAAGTAGTGAGATTCTAGGTCACCATTGGAAGGAATCAAATACAATATAGTTGTTTCTGTGGCTTGGATTTTGCTAGAAGTGACAAGAAGAAAGCTAAGTCCAAGAGAATTATCACATCATCTCAGTCATGATCTGTCCCATTGGATATTCTGTCTCTGACAGTAGCCAAATCAGTATGTCTACTTGGGTAAGGCTTGGCACACAGTAGGCACACTAATGTTGCATTGCCTGATTGTTATTGCCTGATTTTATATTCTGTGTAACTTTCATCCTAGCAGTGGGTAGCAAACCCCAAGCTATAGCTTCATATATATGCTTTATTTTAGAGAAACCACTAATTCATTTTATAAAAGCATAAAGTCTACTTGATTTCCTGCTGTAACTGGAAAAGACCTGAAAAGTGAATGTGGTCTACCTTGTGTTCTTTGGAAATTCTGCTATACTTGGAGGATTCCTACACTCTTTCTCTCCAGGGATATAATTTCCACAAGTCTTCTCTGTAACTTGCTACAATATCTGATTATTATTTTAATAGTATTTTTCTTAGCTTAAACCACTCTGTTCTTCCATTTGAAGTCTTTTTTTTTTTCATGAGAGAGGAGTCATTTCTCTTAATTTTTAGAAATAAAAAATGGAGACACCAGCTTAACTGATTCTCTTCCTCCTGAAAACCACACAGCTCATTGCCAAATGTTTATACCTCCACTATTCAGCAAATATTGAGTACCTGCTGTGTGCCTGGTCCAACAACCACCTCTCTTAAGTGGTAGCTTGTAAGGCTTTGACGTCTTTCCCTTAGATTTTAATGATTTCCTTTCTCAAGTACTCCTTTGAATGAGGACAACAATGCTATTCTAGTGAGGAGGGCCAGTTGTAGCTCATTGTTCTCCTGTTGGGTCAGTTGTAACTAAATGTCATCTTGTATACAAAAAAAAATATCCAGGGGCACCTGGGTGGCTCAGTTGGTTAAGTGTCCAACTTCGGCTCAGGTCATGATCTCATAGTTTGTTGGGTTCGAACCCCATGTCGGGCCCTGTGCTGACAGCTCAGAGCCTGGAGCCTGCTTCAGAGTCTTTGTCTCCCCTTCTCTCTGCCCCTCCCCTGCTCATGGTCTGTCTCTCTCTGTTTCTTAAGAAAAAAAAATCAAAGTCTGAAAAATCACAAAAAGTTTTGACAATTTGTTTCCTGGCTGAAAGCTGTTTTTCTGTTTGCTCAGACTCTTTGTTCTAAGAAACTCAACGCTAACTGGGTTTTTGCTTATGAACACATTTGTATGAAAAAATATCTGTATTGACAATATCATTTTCAATTAAACGGCCTTGAGGGTCAAAGCTCAGGATGATCTTAGTTTTTATTTTAAATTTCAGATATGCCTAAATCTTTACGATGTGTCTCAGGAAAATGATAAGAACAAAAGGGTGGTTTCAGATAGCTGGTATTCTAATTCTATTTCTAATTCCCTGGTCACAGGTAGGTATAATAACTAAAGCAGAGGCAGATCAGGTGTTCTGGGGCTCCCAACATCCTCTGGAAACTGACACCATGTGAAATGTTTGGCTTTTTCAGCAAAGCTGGTACCACTGCAAGGGAAAGGCTGTCAGGAGGGAAGCATATCGTTTTTGTTAAAATAACTAAAACTTGGCTACAATCTAAATTTCTAATGGTGATGGATTAATTAAATGAATTATGGTTTTTCCATGTAATGAAATATTTTGTAGCTATTGAAAATGATAACGAAAAATGTCTATTATATAAAAAGGAAAAGTGGACTGTAAACTGGTATATACAATTGAATATTTATATGTATATAGCTTCCCAGAACAAAATTTATTATTAAAACTGATTTGAAAACAGTAAATATATGTACATACATGCTTACACATATACATAGAAACAACTGGATGGATACACTTCAGGTATTGATAGTTGTTATCTCTTAGTGATAAGAATATGTGATTTTTATTTTCTTCTTTATGCTTTATTATCTAAGTGCTTCATAATTGAAATGTATTATGTTATAATGCAGTTTTCTTAAATAGAGGAGAATGAGTTTTAATTCAGCAAAACTCTTCTGATGACAAAGATGATGGACATCTTCCATAGAAAAGATCGCATCTTCTGGGCTGTCAGATTCTGTGGGATTTATACCTATCATTGTCTTAGAGATATTTTAAAACTCTATACATTGTAGATCACTGACATCAGTGCGAGTGGTTTTTGTCTATAGATATGCATATGAATTTAGTTTTAGTGGGATCAGCAAACAGTTCCAGTAAGGGCCAGTTTTGCTTTTGTTTGTAAATTCATTCCCTGGTGTAGCTAGATAGATACAGATGCTGTAGATATAGATGTAGATCTGCTGTTTGAATTCCCCTTGAGCCTGTTGGGACATCTTCTTGATCCCTTCATTAATTAGGTAGTTAAATAAAATCTTTGATATGCATTCATCTTACATTTCTATGAAAGTTATGATTTGGGGGCACCTGGGTGGCTCAGTTGGTTAAGCATCTGACTTTGGCTCAAATCATGATCTCACAGCTCTTGAGTTTGACCCCACATGAAGCTCTGTGCTGACAGTTTGGAGCTTGGAGCCAGCTTTGGATCTATGTCTCCTCTCTGCCCCTCCCTGACTCACGCTCTGTCTCTCTCTGTCTGTCTCTCAAAAATAAAGATTAAAAAAAATTTTTTTAAGAAAGTCGTGATTTTATCTTTAAAAATAGATGGTTAACTATTTGAAGTCAGTTAACTTGGAAACTTTATCAATTTCACCTTTAGTTTGAACAGATGGCTAACATGTATTAAGAATTTTCCATGTGCCTAGCCCCATGCTGTTCCCTTTACGTTCATTATTTCATTTAATTCTTACAACTCTCTGAGTAAAAAGGAATAAGAAAATGAAATACAGTAAAACTCAGTCTTCACTTTACTTCCTTTGTTTTTGAAAGCTGTGACTTCACATTCTTAATTTGTTTCCTTATCTGTATTTTTGGCGACTGCCTTGATATCAGAGGTCTCACTTTTTATTCCCAGCCTTCTTAGAACATTTTATAAAAACTGATTTGAGAAGAATATTTAGTTGTTCATTGTATTTAATTTTTAAAGAGGAGGTTTTCTGATGTGAGAAGCTATTTAGCTCATGCACTTGGCAGTGCCCCGAAATAGGTTCTCAAATGCCTGTTGGCTCACCCTGAAAGTGGAGGAGAGTCCTGCCCTGACTGAGTGAAGTGGGGAAACCAAATAGTAGGAACAGGTAACAAGAAGACGCAAGAAAGACACTGAGGGACTGAAACGCCAGCACACTCACTGAAGCCCAGGGGAGCAGGAAGCTTCTAGAACCAACCAGAAGCTGTGGACAGGCAGGAGCCAACCCACAGCTCCCGAGATCTAGGAGGAAAAACAGTCCATTCAGAAAGCAGCTGCCAACAAGCTTCAAAATAGTTTTTGCTCCCATCTCTCTGCTCCAGGTTAGATTCCTAGGTAGCTGTTATTAGAAGAGTGTTGTAGGGAGGCATCTACTGTCCCCAAGCTGTACGGGGATACCGTGCATGTGGCATGTGTTCAGGACAATGGGGAAAACACTGGAAGGCTCTGGAGCAGTGACCCAGGTGCCCAGCCCAGATGGGATGGATCTAGAAAGGCTTCCAAGGAAGGTAGAGTGAATTGTTGAGAAGAGAGATGGAGCTTCGAAAAGTGCCCGTATGGTATCTACATTTGGTAGACATTCAATTTCTAGAATAACTGAATGGAAGAACAGTGCAAGACAGTTCTAGTCAACAAGGAGTGAGTGAACTCTAGGTTTGGAGAACACAGCAAGTTCAAATATAGGAAGAAGGAAAAACTTGCCCAGTAGCAGAAAGGCCCAGTGACTAGAATAAACAGAGGCAGAGCAAACGAAGTGTTGCCAGTTAGTGGAGAGCCTCAGATTAATGGTAAATGTCTTAAGTGGTCCTTGCATATTATTTCTCCAAAAGTGAAACCAACTCTAATTGATTGATGACTCTGAATTCCTGTGACAGGAATCGGAAGCTCTGAACAGCCAAAAGCAGTGTCTGCAGAAGGCAGACACTGCAGTGCTGGGGCTGGCCCTGGGCAAGGTTGTCTTGTGGGTAGAGGGTCTTTTTTTTTTTTATGTTTATTTTTTATTTTTAAAAGAGAGAGAAAGAGAAAGAGAGAGAATAAATGGGGGAGAGGCAGAGAGAGAGAGGGAGACACAGAATCCGAAGCAGGCTTCAGGCTCTAAGCTGTCTACACAGAGCCTGACACAGGGCTCAAACCCACAAACCATAGGATCATGACCCGGGCTGAAGTCAGATGCTTAACCAACTGAGCCACCCAGGCGCCCTGGGTAAAGGATCTTTGGCCTCAGGCCAGTCTCTCAATTCTTTGTCTTTCTTCCACGTTGAGACCACTGCTTTCTCACTCTCCCAGCACCTTATACCCTCCTCCTTCTGTCCCAGTAAAACCTGAGCTGCACACAAGGTACAAACAGCAAATGATCTGATGCTACCATACTTCTCTATAGAGTCTTATACTCAATGTACTTTCAGAGAACATGAAGATGTTTTGATCAAATGAATCAAAAAAAGGTTACTCTCTCTATGGGTAGGTTTGGTTGCTCTCTTATGATGGAATTTTAGACATCCTGTTGTGTCCTAGCAACATCCTCCAATAATAACTAGAAATTATGACTTTTTTAAATTGAGCATTTACTATGTGCTGGGTATAGAATTTTAATTAGGACCATGGCTTCAGAATCAGTTATCCTGGATAGGAATCCTGGCTCTGCCATTTATTGCCTCTGGGATGACAGAGAAGTAAACCTCTGCAGGTCTTAGTTTCCTTATTTATAAAATGTGATTAACTATATTATCTCAAAGTGTGGTTGTAAAGGGCTATGCCTGGCACAGAGAGTTCAATTAATGGTAGCTATTATAATTCTCATTGTTACCCTGTTATCATTTTCTCTGTGTAACATCAAAAGGGTCCTGTGAGAGATTTTCACCCTCCCATGAGAATCATGAGGCAGGCGGAGGTGAACTTGCTTGAAGGTCTTCTGGGTAGTAAGTGGCTACAAGTTCCTCATTTATTCCTATCCTTTGTTTGTATTAACCAGCCAATCAGAGTGAGCCAGATGCTGCCCTAATGGCTGGGGATTCAGTGGTGAACAAGCAGAGTCCTTTTCCCAAAGCAACTCCTCTTCTAGCTGAAGAAAGAAGGCAATGAGGATATAAGCAAGTGAATAAAATGATTTCAGACAGTCATTAATTATGAAGAAAATAAAACCAGATAGCAGCGCAGGGAGACACTGGGGATGGGAGAGAGAGTGGGTTACATAGGCTAAGGTAATCAGTGAATCTTCTTAGTGACATTTGAGCAAGTTGTCCACTAGCCATCATCCATCATCTGTCAGAAGAGTGCCCCAGGTAAAGGGAACACCAGTGTGAAGTCCCTCAGCTTGGCGTGGGCAGGTGGAGGTGGGGTGGGGTGAGGAGCATGCTGGAGGGGGCAGGGGACAGTGTTGATGGGCAATGAGGAAGGTAGTAGGGGATGACATCAGAATTTGAATATTTATTCTCAGTGTGATAGGAAACCCTTGAGAACAGGCAGGACTTGCAGATGGGTAGGATGTGGGGGATGAGAAGGCCGAGAAGTCAAGGATGATGCCCAGGTGTAGGCACCAATAATTGGTGGATGTTGATACAAGGTACTCAGGTGTGAAAGACTAGGCAGAAGTGCAAGTGTGTGTGTGTGTGTGTGTGTGTGTATGCATGTGTATGTATGTGGATAAATCAATAATTTATTTGTGGCACTTTAAGTTTTAGATACCTTTTAGACAACAGAGAGGAAAATATTAGAAGGCAACTGGATGTTTGAATTTGGAACCCAAAGAAGGGATCAGGGTTATACATATCAGTTTGGGGGTCATCAGCAAATGGTTGGTATTTAAAGCCCTAAGACAAGATGAAATCCTGAGAAGGGAGGCAGATTAGACCAGGGAGACCCATGATAACATTTAGGATGCAAGGGAGAATAACAAAGGAACATTAAATGAGGTTAGAGGAAAGCCTGTGGTGTGGAGCTAGGAAAGAAGAGTGTTTCAAAGAGAACATGATCACATGTTTCTGAAATGCCAGATAACTGAGCACAGAATGTGGAAACGAAGGTTTAAGTGACTTGGACAAGTGGCTTCCATGTAGTGCAGGAAGAAAGCCCAGTCCATGAGGTTGAAGCAGCAACAGAAGGTAAGTGGCTGATATGGGTAATGATTTTGAGAAGTTCTGTTGTGTCATGAGCTGAGGAATTCAGCCAAAGCCAGAGGGGGTATAGAGGCAAGAGTTTTTGAGAATTTTGTTTTTGAAAGATGGGAGATACTGGGGCATCTGAGTGGCTCAGTTGGTTAACTATCCTACTTCACCTCAGGTTATGATCTCACAGATCGTGGGTTCAAGCCCCACACCGGGCCCTGTGCTGACAGCTCAGAGCCTGGAGCCTGCTTTAGATTCTGTGTCTCCCCCTCTCTCTGTCCCTCCCTGCTTGCACTCTGTCTCTCTCTCTCAAAAATAAATAAACATTTGAAAAAACATTAAAAAAATAAAGATGGGAGATAACAGAAGCATGGTCTCCAATGGGAATGATTGAGTGTAGAAGAATACATTCACAATGCAGAAGAGGGAGGGGGCATTAACTGTGGGAGAAGAACCTTGATAAGGTGGGTGAAGATGGATCCAGAGCACCTAGAGAAGCTTGCTTCGAGGTGGCTGCCACCCTTGCTGTCTTGCAATAGGAGGAGAGGTGGAGCGTCTGACAGATGCAGGTAGTGTGGTAGATTTCAGGGTGGGGACCCATGACAGATTACTTCTGCTTTGCCTATGAAGTTTGAGGTGGATTAGGAGGGAGCTAGTGGCGGGAGTGTGGTAGGGGACTGTATGAGGGTGTTAGAAAGGAGAATAAGTTATGAAAGTCTTTTCTTGGAGTGTGTATTAGTCTCCTAGGCTGACATAACAAATAACTGCAACCTCGGTGGCTTAAAACAACAGAAATGTGTCCTCTCACAGTTCTGGAAGCCAAAAGTCCAAACATCTTTATCAAGATGTTGGCCACGCTGTGCTACCTTGGAAGGCTCTAGGGGAGAATCTGCTCCATGTCTCTTACCTAGTTTTTGGTGATGCTGACAGTCCTTGGTATTCCTTGGCTTGTAGACTAAACACTCCAATCTCAGCCTCCATTTTTACATCATCATTTTCTCGGTGAGTCTCTTCTCTTATCAGGACAGTCATCACTGGACTTAGGGCCCACCTTCATCCAGGATGATCTCACCTCAAGGTCCATAACTTAATTACCTCTGCCAAGAGCTTTTTTTCCAAAGTTCACATTCATAGGTCTTGCACATAGGTCAGACAATTTGGGGTGGGGGTGGCATTTTTCAGCTCACTACAGAAAATAAGCAAATATGCTAGGAAATAGTAGGATTGTCGGTCTCTGTTGTGTTCACTTGAGACTTGTGATCCATTACTTTATGTGAGGTCAGTCAGTACACTTGTATGATTTGCTGAGCAACATTCATATGCTTAAGTGCAGGCTTGGGGTGGGTGAAGAATTGGGTTTTTGCAAAATTGAGGTTTTCCCAGGTGAGTCCCACAGAGGGAGAGAAGGGAAGAGAGTGATTAGTCTTTACAAGGGAGTACTTGGTGTGATGGACCCCGACATCTAAGCTGGGTAAGCAGGGAAGTGGGGGTAGCAGGAGGGCGAGGAGGTGTGGAAAAGTGGTAATAAGGTTCATGAATAGGGGATCCCAGTGGGTGAAATGATTCGAGTAGAGGCGTAAGTGTCAGTGAGTGGAAAGGATGAGCTGGTCAGAGAATACAACACTTGGAAATGAGATTTCAGAGGTTGGTGCAGTGACTGGTTTGATGCCAAGGTTTAGCAGAGTGCCAAGAGAGGAGGTGTCTGAGGTGAGGTGGAGAAAAGATAGTAGAAAAGGTAGTGGAAAATGTAGCGAGGAGTTTAAGAATTCAAGAGGCTGGGAAATATTGGGTGGATGTTGAAGCCACCAGCAGTGATGGCGAGAGTGGTGTTGCAGAGAGGAAGAGAGGGAACCAGATGGTGAATGTTCATTGGGAAAGGAGTAGTGAGTGACCAAGAGTTTGCCAGGCGCCACTACCAGGAGGTGGCCCAGTCATGTGGCATCTGCTTCATTTGAAGAGGGGAGGAGGAAAGCTAATCTGGAAATAGCAGTGAAGAGCAAGAACACCTCCCATTTTCAGCCCCCAGGGACACGTAGGAGAACCTCTATTTGAGATGTTTCATAAATTTTTTCAAAGCTTATTTATTTTGAGAGAGAGAGAGGGAGAGTAGTGAGGAAGAGAGAGAGGGAGAGAGAATCTCAAGCAGGCTCTGTGCTGACAGCTCAGAGCCTGGCGTGAGCCTAGATCCCATGAACCAGGAGATCATGACCTGAGCCCAAATCAAGAGTTGGATGTTTAACCAACTGAGCCACCCAGGCACCCTGAGATGTTCCATAATTTAACCAGTTCTTATTGCTGGACATTCAGACTTGTTCTAGATTCTTACCTGTGATACATAATACTGTGATGAAATTTCCTCCCAAACCCTTAGTTATTTACTTTGTATAAATCTCCTCAAAATAGAGTTACTGCCGAGGCACCTGGGTGGCTCAGTTGGTTAAGCATCCATCGCCAGTTCAGGTCATGATCTCATGGTTTGTGAGTTTGAGCCCCATGTCTAGCTCTGTGCTGACAGCTCAGAGCCTGGAGCCTGCTTCAGATTCTGTGTCTCCCTCTCTCCCTGCCCCTCCCCTGCTCATGCTCCATCTCTCTCTGTCTTAAAAATGAATATTAAAAAATTAAAGAAAAGCAGTGACTACCATATAGAACTTTTTTAATTTTTATTTTTTTTTAACATTTTATTTATTTTTGAGAGAGAGATAGAGACAGCATGAGCAGGGGAGGGGCAGGGAGAGAGGGAGACACAGAATCTGAAGCAGGCTCCAGGCTCTGAGCTGTCAGCACAGAGCCCCACATGGGGCTCGAACCTATGGACCATGAGATCGTGACCTGAGCTGAAGTTGGACGCTTAACCGACTGAGCCATGCAGGCACCCCTAGAGTTTTGTTTTTAATTAGCTCTTTGTAAGTACTGCCAAATTATCTACCAGTTAGTGTTTTTTTAAAAAATTAAACCATAGACTCACTATCACTGCTGCCTGATATTTTCATTTTTTGACTTAGAAAAGTTACTCCATGCCCAGAGTCCTTAACCTAGGATAAGATTCAGGCGGACTCAAAGCATCTGACAGTGAGTGGAAATAAGTATTTGTGTAGGCTTCTATGTTAGGGAAAGCCTCTGTACCTTTTATCAGATACTCAGTGAGGTCTACGACTCAGAAGATGTGAGGAATCCCTGTGCTGGTCTCAGGCTGTTGGTGGCTTCTCTCCACTTACCCTCCTCAAGGAGCCAGAGCCAGGAGCCGCCCATGGTTGAGAGGATGGCCTTTGAACTAGTAGAAGATCCTGGAATAGGGCATGTTTCAACAATCAGAGTCTAGAAACATATAGATTCTACTGAACATGTGGTTTAGAGGTGGGAAAGGGAGGTTTGATGACATGAAAAAGCAGTGATGAAAAAAATAACTGTTTCATCTCTATATTCTGAGTTGTAACTGTATCAGAAAACACTTATGCACAAATGATACTGTAACCTCAAAGGGAGCGAATTCTAAAAGTCTGCTCTCTGTTTCACCGATGGGGACAGAAAACCAGGTGACTTCTCCCTGAGCAATTGACATGATCAGAGAAGGGTGATGATTTCCTCTGCACTGGGCATCCTTCTATCCCTGAGGCTGTGCCAGAAGCTCTTGAAGAGATATTTCCAGCGGCCCAGTCAGCCAGGATGAAGCTCTTGGCAATGGATCAACATTTGTTGATTGTGCTTAGCCTGCTTTTAAAAAGATTCTGGGAATACTTTACATTACAGGATACCTTAAAAGTTGATTCAATAAAGCTCCTACAAGGGAAAGGCAAGGGAAATAAAACATACTGGGTGTGTGTGTGTGTGTGTGTGTGTGGATAATAGCAAAATTCAGGTATCAATGGGTCAGTGAGGACATTTAAATCTCTTCTCTCAACTCTATCCCTCCTTCCAGACATTCACTTCTCCTTCTCTTCTCTTTCATCACCAAACTGAAAAACACCCATTCTTTTTATTCTTTGCATCTCATTTACTTTTCAGCCCAATTAAATCTGGCTTCTGCTCTGATTTGCTCTTCTGAAATTTCTCCTTATTGCTAGATTGTATTAAAACACCTTTAGCCCTCACCTTCCTGGGTCATCATCGCCTATTGTTTCCTCATGCAAGCTCTCTCCTGTTTCATTCCATGGCACCTGCACTCTGGTTCTCCTCCAGCCTGTTTCCTCTCAGGTGCTTTCAGTAGTTTGCCCCTTCCTTGTCTGCCCAAGAGTCCTGTCTCAGAAACTCTTCTGTTTGAACACCAAAAGCTTACCCTGAGTGGGCATTCCCATAGGTCAGCATATCCCAAACTCTATTGCCAAGTTTCAGACCTATATTTATAGCTGTTTAATGTACATATATATGTATGTGCCTGGATCTCCCTGTTTCCCCAAATCAACACGTTCAACATGGAATTTGTTATCCTTTCCCTCCTTGATTTCAATCCTCACTGCCTACTGTGTTCCCTTCACTCTCCAACAGACCTCTGAACTAGAAACTGGGGTATCACTCCAGATGACTCCTCGTATACTCTATAGTTAATCATTTATCAAATTGTTGCTTCCACCCTAAGGTGAAATGTCTTATGGTTGCAACCTCCCGTCTGTTCAGACACTTACCTCTTGAAAGAGCCTCTTCACTTCTGTCCCTGTGCTGACCACCTTCCACTTTGCTGTTGGCTTACGTGGATACCATTGGTTAAACATTTCTGTTGAATCTCCATTGTCTTAGCTCAGTGTAATTGTCCCAATCTAACATTTCAGGCATCCTTACATTGGGGACTCCCCCTATACTGATAGCTATTACAGGTGGTTTGGTTTAAGTGGTTAAGAGGATGTTCCAGGGCCAGAGTTCTAACCTTGACCATGTCTCTTGCTAGCCTTGTGATCTCGGTCAAGTTACTTAATCTCTCAGTGCCTCATATAGTTATGTATCTATAAAACTGGAGTATTACTAGTAACTGTCTACTAGAATTATTGGGAAAGTTAAATGATTCCGTATACATGAGGCTCAGAACAGTAGCTGGATTACTGTATGCCTGTTATTACTATTATTATCTTCAGCATTGTTCTTACTCTTATCTATACCTCCGCTACACAGCTTTTGATGGTTTCTTGAATACATTCTTTTACTCTCCCTTTCATAACACTGGGTATTTGACTGTGCCGTCTGCCCAGAATATACTTTCCTACTTCTTTATCCAGCCAACTTCCTTGGGCAAAGTTAGAGGTAAAATTCTCCATGCTTCTGCAGCTCTTATCCATATCTTTGAATGTGCACCCTTTACATTAAAGTTCAAGTTGTGTGTTTACATATCTGTTTCCCACAGAAGGCAGTTTAAGCATCTCCATGTGAGGATTTGGCTTTGGGTTGTTCACCTTTGCAAGCTTATAAGTCTTGCATGGAGCAGTTACTTAAAAAATGTTTGTTGAATATGTGTTAAGTGAATGAGATTCTTGACCAGAATTTCTGGTGGACCAGAATGCGCTTATTGCATTATAACATAATTGTTCAGTTTGTGTTCATTTCCTCACAGATACTTGAATATCCGAACCAACTCTGGAAAGGAAGTCACAGCTCCTCATCAATATTGGTTATGTAGATTACTCTTAGGTCTGTGACCTACAGTAATGATCTTCCTCTAGTTATTGTAACTCTGTTTTCCTTAAAAGCAACTGTTAGTAGGGATGCAATGAAGGTGGTATGGTGTTCAGGAAAAAACATGGCAAAGATGCTGGCTGGGGATGGGCAGATTCAAAACTCTAGTCCTTTTATGACAGGTTGAGGCTTTAACTCAAACTGGGTCATGAGCTGAGAATCAGAATCAGTACTTAGAAGTCACTAGGAGGGGCGCTTGGCTGGTTCAGTCGATTAAGCATCCGACTTGGGCTCAGATCATGATCTCATGGTTCACAGGCTCAAGGCCTGGATCGGGTAGACTCAAGCCCTCCGCCAGGCTCTGCATTCTCTCTCCCTCTCTCTCTGTACCTTGTAGGATTCTCACGCTCTCTCCCTCTCTGCCCCTCACTCATTCGCACTCTCTCTATTTCAGGCAGAGAAGGACAGATATCATATGTTTGCACGTATAGGAGGATTAGGAGTAACTTAATGGAGGACCATGGGGAGAAGAAGGGGAAAAATAGTGGGGGAGAGGGAGGGAGGCAAACCATGAGAGACTCCTGAATGCTGAGAACAAACTGAAGACAGATGGGGTGGGGGGAGGGGAAGGGAGGTGATGGGCATGGGAGGAGGGCACTTGTGGGGATGAGCACTGGGTGTTATATGGAAACCAACTTGACAGACTATTACAAAAAAACAGAAGTAAAATAAATGCATTTAAAGGATAAAAAATAAATGAATAAATTAAAGTAAATAAATAGATCTTAAAAAAAAAAAAGTCACTAAGCACTTTTGAAGTCAAATAGACAAGTAGAGGTTGTAGTCTGGAGCAAAACTGAAGGTCCAAGCACCAGGAAATATTCAAGGTAATGGCCCTGGGGGTTGTGGGAATGATCTTTGGAACTATGTGATTACACATCTTTCCCACATTTTACAGGCCACCCACATCACCCCTGGAAAGTGGGTATCATTACAAATCACACCCATTAACCCCAAATTCCTGACTCCAGTGTGCAAGTGTGACAAGTGACGTAGTGGTCGGAGCACAGGTTTTGCATCCAGATTGCCCTGGGTTCAAATCTCACCTCTAATGTGGACTTATAGTGCAATCTTGGCAGATGGCTGGGTCTCTCTGGGACTGTTTCCTCACCAGTCAAGTGAAGTAGATATTATTTCATAGGAGAGGAGTGAGAATTGAGTAAGATGATATACGTGAAGTACTTTGCATAGTGCCTGACCCACAGTTACTGCCCAGCGAAGTGGTGTTATCAGTTTATTATCTGTTTGTTCTTTTAAAGGAGCTCCCTGTAGTAGCCTGTGTGATCGGGAAGAAAACCACTACCATTTAATGAACACTTTTTGTTAGGCACTGTACTAAACTATCAGCTGTATTAATTCTTAATTTGTACAACAAAATGAACAAAGAGATAATGTTATCACCACTTTAGAGATTCAGAGAAGGTTTGTACCTTGCCCAAAGTAGCACAGCTACTATGTATCAGAGCTTAGAGTTGGACGGACTCTGTCTTTCATTGAAGGTTTGACTCCTGGTCACTGCGCACAGTGTTTTCCAGACAGGTTGCAAAGGAACATTTGTAGAGTTGGCTGTGGATGTTATGGCTCCTGTTCAAATAACGAGGGTGTGTGTGTGTGTGTGTGTGTGTGTGTGTGTGTGTGTGTGTGACAATTTGCATGTAATTCCATTCCGCAGATGAAATTATCCCGGAGTGTGAGTGGTTGGTACATTAGTGCCTTCTGGCATTTTTTTCTGGCAAAGCCCAGCTCAGAGGAGGTGTTAGTGGTAAGAGGGCAATAGTTTATATTCATAGAGTAGGCAGCTACAGGAAGAAACTCAAAAGATAAGGCCACCCCTAAGAATGCAAGGATATAAGAACACCGACACTGGCCTACAGTATTGCTCGGTACAAACCAAAAATCTGTAGACAGAATTTAGGCAGCTGGGTTGATCAGAAGGGTAGTAGAAAATATTAACTCTCCTTGGCTTTTTGGAACTCAGTCAGGACAAATAGTCCAGTGAGATGATACCCCAATATTTGATACCCTGATGTTAGCAACATAAAAAACAATTGTCATGTAGAGCTATGTGAGGTCATGTGTTCTAAGGAGAACATTATATGATTTAATAGTTGGAAATAGTGTCACTCCCATAGGCTTAAAGTGACCAATATCATCAAATATTAGGAGCTGAGAAATATGCTTCCTATGAATTTATGGCTGTGGACGATGGCATAGGCCTTGGTTCAGGCAGACTTGGGTTTGAATCCTGGTTCCTCTGCTTCTTATTTGTGTGACCTGGGCTAATTACTCAACATTTTAAAATTTCAGTTTCCTCTAACTGTGGGATGGGTATAATAGTATCTGTTTCTTAGGGTTGTGATGATTAGTGATGAAATAAATGATAGCTATTGATGTTATTATAACATTTGCAAGTATGAAGGAACCACATTTCTTTTTTCTTCCTTCCTTCCTTCCTTCCTTCCTTCCTTCCTTCCTTCCTTCCTTCCTTCCTTCCTTTCTTTTGAAACAAGAATGAATACAGGTTATACACACAGACACACAGACACAGACACACACACACACACATTTTTTTTTTTTCAAAGAAACACTCTTGTCTCCAGGGAGTTATTACAACTTTCACATGTTCACATTAATTCCCGAGCCTTTATAATCATAAAATCCATTTATAGCCCTTAGTTGCCAAGCAACATAGGACAAAGTACTGAGTATTTCCTTTCATTGCAAAAGGTTCAGCTTTTCCATATTGGTCTTGAAATCAACATTTTTCAGAAAAGACAGAACAGTGAAAATACTGTATTTCCCAGGTTTCATGAGCATTCCTTGTTTGGGAATAGAATCAAAGCTGAAACAATAATATATTGTTATTATTGTCCTGTTCTTGAATAGTCTAAAGCATTTTGTGCTAATTTTACAGTCCATTTTTAAGAAATTCTGAAGGTGGGAGACTGCAAATTTAGTTTAAGGAGAGAACTTGCTTCATGTAACCTGTGTTCTGAGATGCTCTCACTGTAGGAGAACTAGATTTTGAGCTGTCAGTATCTTTCCTGAAAGTCTTGGATGGTGTAAAATTCATATGAAAAGTGTTATCTGCTGACCTTGGTAACCACTGACCTCAAACAGGTCATTCAACAAGGTATTGACAGGGTTTGGGGAAACTGGCTTTGAGGTACATAACTGAACTAAATTTTCTTCTTTGAAAGGTATTAATTCTCTTAATTGTTTTTGTTGTTTTTGCCTGTGGAGAATCAGTAAGTAAAGGTTGGAAATCCAAAAAGAGGGGCACCTGGGTGGCTTAGTTGGTTAAACGTCTGATATCAGCTTAGGCCATGATCTTGCTGCTCTTCGGTTCGAGCCCCACATCCAGCTCTGTGCTGACAGCTCAGAGCCTGGAGGCTGCTTCAGGTTCTGTGTCTCCCTCTCTCTCTGCCCCCCTCTCCCACTCCCACTCTGTATGTTTCTCTCTCAAAAACAGATAAACATTTAAAGAAATTAAAAAAAAGAAATCCCAAAAGAATTGACGGAATATATTACTATTTAATATCCTATAAAGTACCCAGTACAACTTATATTTTTAAAAGCTCATTAAAACATGCATAGAAACAGTTTTTACCTTCACATAGCTATTTCTCTATTTGTATGTATTAAAACAGTACAAAAGCAGATTATTCAATGGGACTTTTACTCTCCTTTTCCCATATGGATTCTACACATGCAGTGGGATTCTATGGATACAAAGAATGGAAGCAATGAATCTCTTTTCTTTCTTCCTTTGTTGGGTTAGGCAAGCTTCCTTTGTTGCTTTGTTGCTTTGAAACAAATCTGTTAAGTCATGTAGGATGTATTATATGCAGGAGAAGGCAGAAAGCGCACCTGCAAACTATCTTACAAATTTTACAAGGTTAAGAGCTAGTCAAACCTCTTCTGCTAAGAGTAAATGTACTTGGGATGACTTTACGGGTGGGTGTAAAAGAGTAAGATCTAGCTGTTAACATGACTAGTCTAATTCCAATTGATCAGTAGAAGGGTACTTTAAAATCTATTATCCACACATCTCAAGAAGTGTTGCGTCTTAAGAAGCATTTGGAGAACTTCCATTTCTTCTTTTTATCTGCATAGGGTAAGGCCAAGACAATAATCTGCTCCTCTCCTCTGGGAGCAGCGGTCTCCTCTGTGAGAATCTGAATTGACCTTTCATGGTAGTGAGGATGTCAGGGCAACAAGCCGTGCTCAGGACTTGGTCTTCCCTTTGCTGACTGTTTATGGAAATGTTGTGTGTGTGTGGGGGGAAAGTCCATACTCGGCCACCAATTTTTAAATTTTATTATTTTGCCAGCTCCTTCCTTACCCATCTTCAAATTTTTCTTCTCACCCTTTCATTTGTATTATGCTTGCGGATAATACAGTTTGACATTTTACAAACTTTTTCATTTCTGCTACTCACTGGTCCCTCTTGCAACCCTGAGAGGAAGGCATTTTACAGATGAACAAAATGGAGCCTTAAAGAAGTTGAAAGAGATGTCTAAAACCACACTGGTAAATGCCAATGGCAAAATCTTTGTCTTCTCACTCCAAGTCCAATGCTGTTTCCACCTTCATACCACTTTGCTTTCCCAAAGAAAAGAGGTAACACTTGCCATGGCTCATTGGCTTCCATAGTCTAGGGTAGGTGTCAGACAAATACTTCAGTAAACTTAGCAGGTCTTTGGAAGGAGCTCCTCCCTTTTAGCCTCCTCTTGCTTACTGAACCCCAGTTACCACGTTAATGTCCCACAAACCAGCCACTGACTACCCCACCACACCTACTCTCCAGAGCATGGCCAGCAAGTTCCTGTCATTTGGGCCTTCATTTAACCCTCTGTTTTGATGAAACTGATCTGCCCTGACTTCAGCAATTGGTGCATTGTTCTGAATACTGTGTTTGGGGGTCGGGGGTGAGGAGCAGAGAAGGAATAAGAAGTGAATGAACATTTATTATGTGCTGAGCACTAGTAGTGTTAAAGAAAAAAAATCAATGATACTTGTTAAAGCCTAGTAAGTTCAAGAGAAGGAGTGTCACAACAGGTATAGTGACTGCTGTGATGGAATTTTGCAGTGGGGGAGAGAGACTGGGCTCAGCCTCACGTGGCTATAGCCAAGGAACAGGATAAGAGGGGTTCTGACTAGACCAACCTAACAGGATTCTTGCTGAAAGCAGACTAAGGTGACCAGACATCACCTGAGGAGTGGGGTGNGGAAACGGGCCCAGAGAAGTTGAGTAGAAGGGAATCAGTAAAAGGGAATTGACCTCAAGTTGACCTGATGGCAGTTTTCCAAATCTCATTCTTTCCTTGCCTGCAGGTTGCGTGGGGCTGCCTCCTTCTGGAATGCCCTAGTCTGCCCTTTTCAGCTGGATAATGGCTGTGCCCTCTTGGGATCTCCACTTTGGCATCATTCCCTGAGGGCTCCTGTGTATTCCATAGTACTTTGCACTTCACCTCTAAAAGCGTGTATTGCCTTTTTCTGTGTCTGTCTCCTGTGGATAACTGGTTGGAAGGAACTATGTTTCATTCATTCCTTTAGCCTCAGCAGCTAGAACTGGCACATATTTGTCAAACCAATCAATAAATACCCCAGTCTTGATCTTTTTCCGAGTCTGCTGGGCTTCCTCCCTTGTTTCTCCTACCCCAGAAGACATGAGCCTGCATCCTATACTTGGCTGAAGACTCAGCCCTCACTCAGTGCTCTGCTGGGCTGTTCCCTCCCTATCTGCCTGCCTTGGCAGGAGGAAGGCGTTGCTGAGGCAGGACAGACACTCCTGAAAACCACGTGGTGGGCAGCTTCTGTGTCACATTTTCCTGAATTTGTGCTATGCAGGGTCTATCCACTGGGGGCATCGATTTCATATTCAACACTGTCCATTCCAGAGGAGCCAAACCCCTGCAAAGCCTGTGGGTGGATATCCCCACTTGAGCTGTCCTTCCTGTGGGATGTCTTCCTGTTCATCTTTTTCCTTCTTCCTCTTCTTCCTCCTTTTTGGCCCTTGGCAAAATTAGACCAAACCAGAACAATAACGCTTCAAAATCTTCAACATAAAATAAATGGGATTCCTTGATGATACAATTTAAAAGAAAGGTTTAGTTTCTGTTTCTCAAATGTATCTTACACAGTTAAAAATTAATATTAGTTATCATGCAGTTGATTGTGCTTTATTTATTCCTGTATATATTAACCTTAGTGTATTTTATTGAAGAGAAAATGGACAAAGCATAAAAATTTGATCCTCATGTTGAAGGGTTAGGAGGAAGTTCAGCTATAAGGTTCCAAAACTCCTTGAAAAATGGATTCCCAGACTCCCAGAAAGGCCAGAGGATCTTGCTTAATTATTATTTCATATCACTAATTTGAGAGGAAAAGAAGTGTGAACTTGATTATCAGCTAATGAAGACGTTGAAATACTTTCATGAAAACTGAGGTCACGTGATGCAATAGACTGACCATTTTCACCTCCTACTTTAAATCCCATGCAAATTTTTAGATTATTCACTGAGAAGCTATGCAAATCACCACAAGGGCAGATCTCCAAAGGTATAGAGCCAATCAGCGATCATTTATTATTTACACTGAGTGGCTCCAGAGTTTGTGAAAAAGCAAATTGGACACATTCATGTGGAATTATAATAATGTTAGAGCTGAAAGATCATAGATCTACTACATTTTTTTTTTTAATGTTTTATTTATTTCTTCTAGGAGAGAGAGAGAGAGAGACAGCGTGAGCAGAGGAGGGTCAGAGTGAGAGGGAGTCACAGACTGAAACAGGCTCCAGGCTCCAAGCTGGCAGTCAGCACAGAGCCCGACGCGGGGCTCGAACCCACGAACCGCGAGATCATGACCTAAGCGAAAGTCGGACGCCTAACCGACTAGGCCACCCAGGCGCCCCAGATCTACTACATTTTTAAGCTGTATATGGCAGACAGTATCAGCTGCCTTCCCAGTAGTGGTCCAGCCACCTTCTTTTCTGTGGGCAGAAGCTTAATCTCTTTAGAGAGAGAAGAGTCCTTGACTGAGGAAGGGTAGGCTGTAATGTAATTGATTTAAACGAGTTATCACAATCTCAAGTTTCTCTTCTCTCTTCCCTGGTCTTCATAATTCAGCAGCTGTAACTCTTTTGCAACCTTCTTCCATCATCTTTTATAAAGGGTAAATTCCTCTATTTGCTGAAGTACCTAACAATATTAATAATAACTTGATGTGTTCTTTACATTTTTATTAGGAATGTTATTATTTTTATTAGTTCTTGAGTGGTTTGTCCCAACCCTATTTTTCTTCATTTTTTTGCATGATTTTGCAGACAGCAAGGTTGTTCAAGAACATATTCATTATGATATAGTAGAAAACACCTGAGTCTGTGCAAGGACAATTGTGTTATTGCGACTTGAACAAGTTACTTAAGCTGGCTAAGAGTATTTGCTCTTCTGAAAAATGGGAATAATAATAGCACCTATTTGATAGAATAAAATTATTGTGAGGATTAAGTGGGAAAGAAATGTAAAATTATTAGCATGTTATCAGTACCTAAAAAGTACTCAACAAATTTACGAAGTATTACTATTATTATTATTATTATTCTCCATTGACCATCTCTCATGTGACTTGACTTGTGATTCTTTCCCAGTCTGTTGGGTCTCCCTTAGGCACCCTATTTGTCAACATTCCTCTCAAATTGTGGGGCCCAGGTCATCATGGCTGGACTTGTGCATCGAGGAACAGAGACCTCACCATCCTACTTCTGTACTCAGTGATTTTATTTGTATAATTCAACATTAGTTTGTCTTCCTAATAATTCCTCATGATGGCCCAATGAAAGGACCTTTGTCTATATCACCTATTCACTCATAAGCCAAGTTTCCCCATCTCCTACTTACATAATTTAAAAAGTCAATGTAGAGCTGAATGCTTAACCTGCTAAATGTCATCTTGTCAGAGTTAGCCATCAACCGAGTCAGCTGAGATTCAACTTGACTCTTTCAAAACATATTGTGCCCTGCCTACCTCCTTCAGGCCATCTGCATACTCGGCCAGTTTGTCTTCTTAAAATCTTCTAAATCACAGATACCATTATTGACAAATATGAGAGCAGAGTCATTTTGTACTGAATTTTAGGATTTTTCTCTCGGTTGGCATTCTGGGGTACAGTTCTCCCAGGTATAAGATCTCCTAATGCTAATGTAATTTCCTCTACCTTTCTCCATCTTAGCTACAAATATAACCATCTTTGACTGCCCCTCCCCACATTGGATTAGAAGCCCCCAGGTCTCTCCTTGGGCCTGACATAATCACACTATGTTAGTGCTGCCTGTGTTTTTTCTGTGCCCCTCCCTTACCTTGAGGGTAAGATTGAACGTGGCTCTCTGTTGTATCCTCAGGGCCTAGCATAGACACACTTCATTAAATATTCATTAAGTGCTGAATGAATTGAGAATTTTGTTAAGTGTCTAGTTGAAGTCAAGATACACATTTCCATGGAGAGTCTCCTACTCTGTCGGTCTCAGGCGCTGCACAGGCAAGGACATGAAGTTCATCCACCTGGCTAGTTTTTGGTGGGTACATGCAGACTCTTGAATGCCTTCTGCTGTTCTTAAGAGTCCGGCAGCAAAGTTTTTAGTGATCCTTTCTAGAATTCTGCATCTATGACAGTTCTGGAAACCTGTTGTGGGCGTTGCCATCCTGTTACACAATGTGCTTGAACTATTTATTTACTCAAGTTGAATAAAAGTTAATTTTTATTTTATCTTTTGATTATTGGGCACATAAATTTCAGGTGATTCATATCATGTTAAAGTCCAGACAGTCTTTTAATTTGGTCACATTTCCAACAATGGGTCATGTTCACTCTGGGTAAAAGAACTGATTAGATTCTTCCTGGATCAATGTAGGACTTCCTGTACAAGGAGAACTGGGGAGACTCCCAGGATTGTGGGTCATTAGGTGGAGTTTTTCTTGAGAGCAGTGCCCTGCTGCTCCCTTCCATCTCTAGGTGCAAAAACAGGATGATATGACACAGTCCCCAGCAGAAGAAATCCTCAAGCTCCTTCTTAGGCTCCTCACCCAACTCTCTCTTAATTCTTACCTCAAAGCCCCAGCATAACCTCCCACCCAATCACCAAAACTAGACTAGACTAGACTAGAGAATTACCTAGCTTCCTTCCAATCAGTCACAGAGTCCAGTAGGCTTTCCTTCTCAAATACTACTCACATCCAGTGGTGTGCTGGTAAACATTCAACAACCAACTTTTTGGGGAAAGAATTCCGAATTTGTAGTGTTTGCCAGTTTCCATGGTGTAAATCCTCCCTTAGGGCCCATTGTAAGCTGCTAACATGACACAACAAATACGGAGTTGGTAAGAGATGTGCACACCCTTGTACAGGCTGGCTCTAGTGCACCTGCACTCTTCCACCTTACCGATCTCCACCTCCACACCTGCTGTTATACAGAGTGTCATTCAAGACCCCAGGATCTGTCCCTGCCAACAGTTCTAGCCTCATGAACTCCATCCCTGGAAGGTTTTCCTGGCACCCTTTTGCTCTCGTTGGGTTATTTAGCTGACCCATAATACCCTGTGTACATCTCTGTTGTCATATTACATCGCTGTGGTATGTGTTTGTCAGTTTTTCTCACTAATCTGTGAACTTGTTGAGCACAGAAACTGATAGTACTGACAAAGGGTAGTAGTTAATTGAGCTGGGAACTATGCTAAGCATATTAAATGTGTTATCTCATTTAATCTTTGGGCACCTTGCTGACTCAGTTGGTTGAGCATCTGATTCTTGATTTCGGCTCAGGTCACGATCTCATGGTTTATGGGTTTGAGACCCGCATCATGCTCTGTGCTGACAGTGCAGAGCCTGCTTAGGATTCTCTCTCTCCCTCTCTGCCCCTACTCTGCTCGTGTTCTGCTTTTCTGTCTCTCAAAATAAATAACCATGAAAGAAAATTTAATGTTCAAATAACTCTATGAGGTAGATGCTCTTATTATCCTCATTTTATACATAAAGAAGTCGAGGCACAGAGAGGCTAGATAATTTTCCCAAGGTTGTACAGCCGGTTGTACAAATCTACAGCCAGATTTGATCCCAGGCCAGATTGTAGAACCAGGACCCTTAACTACTCAGGCCTCCTTGTCTTTGTGTCTCTAGCACCTGGGACTCTGCCTGGTCCATCGCAGGTATGCTGAGTAATTTAATGAGGGAAGGCTCATGTTGGCAGCATCCCTGACTAGTCTTCCTCAGCTTCAGTCCAGTTTCCCAACAGCAAGAAACTATAAACTTGATCACATGCTCCCTCTGATGAGAATGTTTCAATGTCTCCACAACTTTCCAGATAAATTCCTTACCTTGGTACCTATGAACTTTTTTTTTTTAATGTTTTATTTATTTCTAGCAGAGAGAGAGAGAAGCAGGGGAGGGTCAGAGAGAGAGGGAGTCACAGACTGAAGCAGGCTCCAGGCTCTAAGCTGGCAGTCAGCACAGAGCCCGACGCGGGGCTCGAACCCACGAACCGCGAGATCATGACCTAAGTGAAAGTCGGACGCTTAACCGACTAAGCCACCCAGGCGCCCCGGTACCTATGAACTTTTATGATCTGGTGTCTGCTAATTTCTCTAGATACACCTCCCACTATTCATAATCACATTTATTCATTCAAATTTTATTACTTATCCAACAAATGCCATATTTATTGAATAAGACCAAACAAGGTTCCAGCCCTTGTTCTAGAATGTGTATGAAAGAGGCAGTTTCTCCCCTAGAGAGGCTTAGAGCTCAGTGACACAGACAGAAGAGACAGACACACATCACACAACTACAGTGGTTGGAACAGAAGTACATCCAGCTTTCACTGGGGTCCGCAACAGGCATTGCTCTCGGTCTCTGACGTGTTCTTCACCTGGCTCTGGCCGTACTATTGACACATGCCCACGGGAGTCCTGCTGCTGATTTTATAAATTCACTTGCATATGCTCTTTTCTGTTCTTAGAATTTTTTCCTAATAACCACCTACTTTAATTTTAGTATATGTGCTGCCGAAGCGAGCACAATAACCACCTACTTTAAAAATTCCTCTCAAGTGTCATGTGCAAGGAGTCCATCCCCTCCCCCACCCCTGCCAGCCTAATTGAAAGGTCCCATAGTATTCATGTCTACATCTAATGCTTAACATGTACAGCTCTAGCTGACTTTGTCCCTCTCACTGTATTGTGAACTCATCTCTGTTTTTTTTTCTTTTTTTAAATGTTTTATTTATTTCTAAGAGAGAGAGAGAGACAGCGTGAGCAGGGGAGGGTCAGAGAGAGAGGGAGTCACAGATTGAAAGAGGCTCCAGGCTCCGAGCTGGCAGTCAGCACAGAGCCCAACACGGGGCTTGAACCCATGAACCACGAGATCATGACCCAAGTGAAAGTTGGATGCTTAACCGACTAAGCCACCCAGGCGCCCCAACTCATCTCTGGTTTTATTCCTGGACATAAAATGGACACTAAGTGTATATTGAATAAATGAATGAAACAATTAATGAATTGATGATTGGAAATATCATCTTTTCTCATCTAACTCTGAATTGCCTATGGCTCTAAAACATCACATTAGATTTGAAATCTAGCTTTATTTTCAAGACAAAATATCCTTAGCAAATGATAGAAGGACAGTGTTTGGTTTCTCCTCCTCTCCTCCATCCTCTCTTCTTCTACTTCTCCTCCTCCTTCTTTGGAATACTCATTAACAATTCTGCTCAAATTTCTCATGAACACTGGTGTGTCACAGGGAAACTTAACTACTTTACGTTAAGTTTAAATCCAAAAGGCAGCCATTTAGGGGGATCCTCACTGTTGCTTTTTAGAATCTTTTAAAAACCTAGGGGCACCTGGGTGGCTCAGTTGGTTAAGTGCTCAACTCTTGATTTCAGCTCAGGTCATGATCTCATGGTTCATGAGATCGAGCCCTGCCTTGGGCTTCGGGCTGAGCATGGAGCCTGCTTGGGATTCTCTCTCTCCCTCTGCCCACCTTTCCCACTTGTGTGTTCTTTCTCTCTCTCTCAACCAAAAAAAAAAAAATCTTTTAGAAACCTAGAGTTATGGTAATAGACCAGTGTTGTCATCTCGGCTGTTGTCTGAGTACTCTGGGTGGTGATGCTGCAGGACAGAAGGTGAAAGAGTCAACAAAGGAAGGAACAGGTGGCATCTGGGTTGAGGAAAGTGATGTGGGAAGGGAGTCTATCAGATGGTAACAGAAAAGTATTGGTGGATGGGCAGGGTAAATGAAAGGATGGTTCTTGCCGTGTGTACCCTTCTCACACCTTTGGAGAAGCATTGTTTCCTCAAAGGTGTATTTATGTCCATTAACAAGTCCTGTGTATTCAACTTGGACTTGTTTCTGCTACTTCCTGGTGGATTGATCCCTAACTATGTGTTTTTTCCTGTCTGCCCAAGGTCAAGGGATAGCAAGACAGGTTACCATATGGTAGCTTTTGCTGTGCCTAGAAAGGGAGGGAGAGATCTAGGGTCTTTCTTTCTGAGAGCCCTCTTTCTGAGGGGCCTTCTTTCTGAGAGCAATAAAAGGGGCAGTTCTCTGGCACTCCCAGGAGGCCTGGGCAGCCTCTCCTGTTCTGAGCAGGATGGTGACAGCCACAAAAGACAAATGTAGAAAAGGGTGGAATCCAAGCTTGAAACCGAGCCTCCCTGACAGGAGGTGGGCTGCCTAACAATGCCATCTCTGCAGGCTTGGGTGTAATAAATAAGTGTTTAAGACATTTATAGCAAAGTGATTATTTTTAAAAGCATGAGATTTATTTTAACAGTCATTTAAGAGTTTCCCTGTGTGCGTGTAAAGCCTTCTGAAAACAATTTTGTCTGACATTATGGATTTTTCTTGTTGAGTAATTTCCTTTGAACCTGGAAGGCACAGATGTGATTTTGGAGTCCTAGAGAATGTTGACTCCTGCGGGATCAGCTCTCCTTGTTCATTAAGGTGTTCAGACATGCCACATGGGGCAGGTCCTGGGAGCTGTGGACCTTCTCCTATTTCTGACTGGGGATGGAGGTGGGGGAGCATGGGTGATATAAAGCAAGTGATACATTGGTCAGGTCTTAGCATCTGTTGGCTACCTCCAGTTTTTGCCTGCCTGGTGCATTGTGTGTGTGTGTGTGTGTGTGTGTGTGTGTGTGTGTGTGTGTGTGTGCGCGTGCGCGTGCGCGCACGCGCACTTGCTCATGCTCGTGTGTGTGTGCTGTATAAAGCAGATGGGACATCAGCAGGGGCTTCAGTGGGAAATTAAACAGATCCTTCCCTCCATCTGCTTCTCTTAGCAATCAGCTTGACCAAAGCCCAGTGAAGTAGTAGAAGCAAGTCAGTCCTGTCTCCATTTGGAGCATGGAATGGATTGGTGATAGTGGGGAGGAGTGGGTACGTGCTCAGGAATCAGGGCAGCCTGCTTGGTTTCCCTGCATGTCACTTACTAGCTGTGAGACCCTGGGTAAGTTAGTTACCTGTGTAACCACTTTGCCTTCTCTGTAAACTGGAAATATTAATGTCTACCAATGTCTACCTCCTAGGGCTGTTGTGAGGATGAATGAGTCAGGTAAAGTGGTTCTCTTTGGCTTGGCTCAGAGTCAGAAATCCAAACTACCTCTGAATAACCCTGGACAGCCGTGATAGCTCTGGACTTCATCTCCCTTCTCTTCTTATTCCTTTATAGTGCTTTCCCATAAAACAACCAGAACAGCCTTCTCCTTTTTTCCTATTTGTTTATTTTTTGTGGATTCCCCACTTGGGTGAAATCATATGGTATTTATCTTTCTCGATCTGACTTATTTCACTTAGCATAATACCCTCTAGGTCAATCCATGTTGTCACCAGTAGTGCAATCACATCCTTTTTTATGAACACACATAGATATCTACCACATCATCCTTATCCATTAGTCTACTGATAGACACTTAGGTTGCTTCTATATCTTGGATATTGTAAATAATGCTGCAGTAAACATAGGGATACATGAATCTTTTCTCTTAATGTTTATTTTTGAGAGAGAGAGTGATCAGGAGCATGCAAAGAGACAGAGGGGAACAGAGGATCCAAAGTGGGCTCTGTGCTGATGCAGAAAGTCCAATGTGGGGCTTGAACTCACAAACCAGAAGATCATGATTTGAGCCAAAGTTGGACGTTCAACTGACTGAGCCACACAGGTGCCCTTTAAACTTTTCATATCAGTGTCTTTATTTTCTTTGGGTAAATAACCAATAGTGGAATTGCTAGACCATACGGTATTTCCACTTTTAATTTTTTGAGGACCCTCCATATTTTGTCACAGTGGTTGTAGGGAGGAAAACTTTTAAAGATGGTAAGCATATCATATCACTTTCAAAAAAGGCTTCCCCTTGTTCTGACCACCTCCTCTAGCCCCTTCCTTGTGCTCCTATGCTTTAGCCGCACTAGAATTGTTTCTGAAAACGCCCCTGTGCTCTTGCTCTTCCTGTTCTCCTCTGCCTTACATCTGCCCTTGGTCTTTGCATGGCTGGCTCTCTTCTGAGAAAGCCCTCCCAGTCAAAAAGACCTTTCCCCTGCAGCCAGTCATATCACTCTGTTTCATTTTCTTGTGAAAATATCTTGTCTACTTATTGTTTCTTCTATGTCACATCTATCCTTCCCCTCCCCCATTGGCACCACCTTTCCCTCCCTTAGAATTCAGACCCCTTGAGGATGTCCACNGCAAGTAGGGGAGGGGCGGGGGGGGGTGTACAGAGGATCTGAAGCAGGCTCTCAGCTGACAGCAGTGAGCCAACACACCAAATGTGAGATCACAACCTGAGCTGAAGTCAGATGTTCAACTGCTCACCTGACTGAGCCACCCAGGTGCCCTGGTAGGTGCTTAATAAATATTAGTTGAATCAGTGATAGGATGAATGTGTCTTACCCTGCTCATCTCCATCCTATTTCTTTAACATCTCACTCAAGACTAAACTCCAGTAAGCACTATGAGGTCATTTCTCACCACCACAACATTAAAGAATATCTTCCATCTATTTCCTCTTAAATTTATGTCACTGAAAAAAGTGGGTGACCTCTCTTCTCTTTCTTCCTCCCACTCTTCCACCTATCTCTGGCATCCATCAATTTTTCCCATTTGGGAGGTGCTCAGGATTTTAAAAATTTTATTTTAATGGATGAGGTAGCAAGCCAAAAGCTAAATATCTAATGATCCTCCTGTAACTGGTGCTGTGATCTGAATGTGAGGGCCTCTTTCCCTGGAAGAATATAAGGAACTGGATTACATGGGGGATATTGGTATGGTAGCTAGACAGTTGATGTGTTACATATTTAAATTGTGCCTGGAAAAAACCCATAAAGTCACAAAGTTAATAATTGGTGACATAAGTGAAGGGTACAGGTGAGTTCCTGCAGCTTCTCTTTGGGTTTGAAACTATTTTAAAATAAAATGTTAAAAATTCTTTCCCTCTTAAAAAATGTACAAAGCTAAATTTATCAATCTTTTTCTTCATAATATTTAGCTTTCATGCCATGCTTGGAAAAGCCTTTGTCTTAAAATCATAAGAATATATTTTTAAATTTTTTAACCTTTACTTATTTTTGAGAGAGAGATTGACAGAGTGTGAGCGGGGGAGAGGCAGAGAGAGATGGACACAGAATCGAAACAGGCTCCAGGCTCTGAGGTGTCAGCACAGAGCCTGACACAGGGCTTGAACCCACAAACTGCAAGATCATGACTTGAGCTGAAGTCCAACGCTTAACTGACTAAGCCACCCAGGCGCTCCAAGATCATAAGAATATTAGCTCACATTTTCTTTCTATAGTTTTATTTGTTTATGTTGAAATTTTTGCTCTATCTGGAATTTTGCTGTGGAGGTAGGAAAATAATCCATATTTTACCCCTCATATGTCTAATCAATGTTCCCCCAAACTTTTATTGAATAATCGATCTTTTCCACTGCTGTCAAATGATTTGTTTATTGTGTACTTAAAGTCCTAATATATTACATGCATATGTGATACTTCTTGATATATCCTGGATATATTCCACATCCTTTGATGTGTCCATGCATACATTTCTCAGTATTTATATACCTCCTCCATTATAATTTTTCTGGTGTTTTTTGGCTATTTATTCTCATAGAAGAATTTCAGAACACTTTAATTTGAGGATTAATTTCAGACAACACACAAACCAGTTCAAAGGAGTTAATAGGATATATGCAAGAGTTTGTCATATAATTGGAGTAAAAGTGGAACAACCAGGCTTTAGTAAGGATTAAATAATCAAGAAGGACCTGGGTTAATGTGATGGAGATATTTAGACTATTACTCTACTTTGCCTAATAATTATATGACTTAATCTCTATCATCAGCTTTAAAGTCTAGTTCAGGGCACCCGGGGACTCAGTCAGTTAACATTCCATCTGATTTTGGCTCAGGTCATGACCTCAGGGTTTGTGAGATTGAGCCCTGAGTTGGGCTCTGCATTGATGGCACAGAGCCTGCTTGAGATTCTCTCTCTCTCTCTTTCTCTGGCCTTCCCTCATTCATTCTCTCTCTCTCTCTCTCTCAAAATTAATAAATAAACATTAAAAAAATAAAGTCTAGTTCAAATTCTTAGGAGAAATAATTGAATTGATCACTGGCCAACCAATAGGTTTGTTCTTCCTGATTCAGATACCTGTAGAGGTTGTGTTATAAATATGGCTGTTGGAGACTGTTTTCACAAGGGAAATTTTTTCTGAAAATGAATATATGGGTTTGACAGACATTATAAATAATGTCTAGTAAGTTTTATGATACTAAGTCCTTTAGTCTAAGATCAATGTTTTTTCATTTATTCACATCTCTTCCTATGACCCCTCATAGAGTTTTTTAGAATATTGTCCCCAAATATATGTTTAGATATTTTATACTTTTTGTCATTTTGAAAGGGATCTTCTTCAGTATATCAGAATTGTTAATTGGTTATTTTTTGTATGTAAGAAAGTAATTATCTTTTATATTTTTTAACTATTTTTGATTAACTCTTAATCAACTAGTTTATTGAGTTTTCTGCTTATTTTGATTTGTTGTCAATTTTTTCTCCTGAGTTTGCTAAGTATAGAGTCATATTATCTACAAATTTTTGTTTTGTTTCTTTATTATATATTCCTATATTTTATATTCTTTTTAAAATTCTAAAATCTTTATTATGATCAGAAAGAAATCAGTAAGTTATTTTCATTTTTTTAAATCAAGGTAAAGGAGGGGCGCCTGGGTGGCTTAGTCGGTTAAGCGTCCGACTTTCGCTTAGGTCATGTCTCGCGCTTC
>NW_027531999.1:3793847-3837605 GCF_008692635.1 Crocuta crocuta | reverse complement strand
GAGCCTGGATCCTGTTTCAGTCTGTGACTCCCTCTCTCTCTGACCCTCCCCTGCTCACTCTTTCTCTCTCCTAGAAATAATAAATAAAAAAAAATTAAAAAAAAATAAATCAAGGTAAAGGACAGAAATATTGTGTTACGTTTTGTGAAGTCTAACAAAAATGTGAACCAAGATCCTGAACTTCTTGTTGAGCTTAACTGGAAATAATCTGCCCAACCCTCCCTCTTCTTCCCTCCCTCCCTTCCATTCTTTCTTCCTTCATTCCATCCATCCATCCATCCACCCATCCATCCATTATTGATCCATCCATATATGCATGCATCCATCCCATAAATGTTTATTCCCGCCTTTTTTGTACCATAGATTCTTGTGGCCACTATAAGAAGGACAACATCCCTGCTCTTAAAGACTTTGAATGGAAAAACTAACACAAAGGCGAGCAATTATAATAGTGTATAAGGCAAAGCACAGGGTGTTAACGGAGACCCATAAAAAGGGGACATGGTGTAGGTGCCCTTTTTATGTGCAGGGAAGGAGAGTAAATCTAAAAAGATTTCTAAGGAAATATTTGAATGGAAGAAGGATCACACTCTCAGTAAATGTGTAATGCCATTTAGTTGCTTTAAAATTCTTGGGTGTAGCCATGTCAATATTTTCAGCTGTTACCATTCTGAAATCTTCATGAATCTCAAGATTTTCTGTTTGCCTTTGCAGCTCATGGGGCCGGTGACAGTCTGGGGAATCCGGAGCTGGATACAAGTCTGCTGGAGGAATTCTTGGGCAATGATTTCGAGCTGGGGGCCTTGTAAGTCATGAAAGTACTGTTCTCCATAGGATGTTTTAAAAGTTATGAGATAGTTAAATGAGTTGGAAAGTGTTCTTTCCTCTTCTGTTTTCCAGAAGGGCATGGATGGAGTTGATACTGTTTCTTCTATAAATCTTTGGTAGTCTTCACTGAGTAGGGTCTGCTGGGCCTGGAGTTTTCTTTATAGAAAGGTTCTCTCTTTCCAATTCAATATCTTTAATAGATATGGGGCTATTCAGGTCACCTATTGGTAGTTACCAGCTTAGGTAGTTTACGTGTTTCAGTGTATTTACTGATTTCANGGGGGTGTACAGAGGATCTGAAGCAGGCTCTCAGCTGACAGCAGTGAGCCAACACACCAAATGTGAGATCACAACCTGAGCTGAAGTCAGATGTTCAACTGCTCACCTGACTGAGCCACCCAGGTGCCCTGGTAGGTGCTTAATAAATATTAGTTGAATCAGTGATAGGATGAATGTGTCTTACCCTGCTCATCTCCATCCTATTTCTTTAACATCTCACTCAAGACTAAACTCCAGTAAGCACTATGAGGTCATTTCTCACCACCACAACATTAAAGAATATCTTCCATCTATTTCCTCTTAAATTTATGTCACTGAAAAAAGTGGGTGACCTCTCTTCTCTTTCTTCCTCCCACTCTTCCACCTATCTCTGGCATCCATCAATTTTTCCCATTTGGGAGGTGCTCAGGATTTTAAAAATTTTATTTTAATGGATGAGGTAGCAAGCCAAAAGCTAAATATCTAATGATCCTCCTGTAACTGGTGCTGTGATCTGAATGTGAGGGCCTCTTTCCCTGGAAGAATATAAGGAACTGGATTACATGGGGGATATTGGTATGGTAGCTAGACAGTTGATGTGTTACATATTTAAATTGTGCCTGGAAAAAACCCATAAAGTCACAAAGTTAATAATTGGTGACATAAGTGAAGGGTACAGGTGAGTTCCTGCAGCTTCTCTTTGGGTTTGAAACTATTTTAAAATAAAATGTTAAAAATTCTTTCCCTCTTAAAAAATGTACAAAGCTAAATTTATCAATCTTTTTCTTCATAATATTTAGCTTTCATGCCATGCTTGGAAAAGCCTTTGTCTTAAAATCATAAGAATATATTTTTAAATTTTTTAACCTTTACTTATTTTTGAGAGAGAGATTGACAGAGTGTGAGCGGGGGAGAGGCAGAGAGAGATGGACACAGAATCGAAACAGGCTCCAGGCTCTGAGGTGTCAGCACAGAGCCTGACACAGGGCTTGAACCCACAAACTGCAAGATCATGACTTGAGCTGAAGTCCAACGCTTAACTGACTAAGCCACCCAGGCGCTCCAAGATCATAAGAATATTAGCTCACATTTTCTTTCTATAGTTTTATTTGTTTATGTTGAAATTTTTGCTCTATCTGGAATTTTGCTGTGGAGGTAGGAAAATAATCCATATTTTACCCCTCATATGTCTAATCAATGTTCCCCCAAACTTTTATTGAATAATCGATCTTTTCCACTGCTGTCAAATGATTTGTTTATTGTGTACTTAAAGTCCTAATATATTACATGCATATGTGATACTTCTTGATATATCCTGGATATATTCCACATCCTTTGATGTGTCCATGCATACATTTCTCAGTATTTATATACCTCCTCCATTATAATTTTTCTGGTGTTTTTTGGCTATTTATTCTCATAGAAGAATTTCAGAACACTTTAATTTGAGGATTAATTTCAGACAACACACAAACCAGTTCAAAGGAGTTAATAGGATATATGCAAGAGTTTGTCATATAATTGGAGTAAAAGTGGAACAACCAGGCTTTAGTAAGGATTAAATAATCAAGAAGGACCTGGGTTAATGTGATGGAGATATTTAGACTATTACTCTACTTTGCCTAATAATTATATGACTTAATCTCTATCATCAGCTTTAAAGTCTAGTTCAGGGCACCCGGGGACTCAGTCAGTTAACATTCCATCTGATTTTGGCTCAGGTCATGACCTCAGGGTTTGTGAGATTGAGCCCTGAGTTGGGCTCTGCATTGATGGCACAGAGCCTGCTTGAGATTCTCTCTCTCTCTCTTTCTCTGGCCTTCCCTCATTCATTCTCTCTCTCTCTCTCTCTCAAAATTAATAAATAAACATTAAAAAAATAAAGTCTAGTTCAAATTCTTAGGAGAAATAATTGAATTGATCACTGGCCAACCAATAGGTTTGTTCTTCCTGATTCAGATACCTGTAGAGGTTGTGTTATAAATATGGCTGTTGGAGACTGTTTTCACAAGGGAAATTTTTTCTGAAAATGAATATATGGGTTTGACAGACATTATAAATAATGTCTAGTAAGTTTTATGATACTAAGTCCTTTAGTCTAAGATCAATGTTTTTTCATTTATTCACATCTCTTCCTATGACCCCTCATAGAGTTTTTTAGAATATTGTCCCCAAATATATGTTTAGATATTTTATACTTTTTGTCATTTTGAAAGGGATCTTCTTCAGTATATCAGAATTGTTAATTGGTTATTTTTTGTATGTAAGAAAGTAATTATCTTTTATATTTTTTAACTATTTTTGATTAACTCTTAATCAACTAGTTTATTGAGTTTTCTGCTTATTTTGATTTGTTGTCAATTTTTTCTCCTGAGTTTGCTAAGTATAGAGTCATATTATCTACAAATTTTTGTTTTGTTTCTTTATTATATATTCCTATATTTTATATTCTTTTTAAAATTCTAAAATCTTTATTATGATCAGAAAGAAATCAGTAAGTTATTTTCATTTTTTTAAATCAAGGTAAAGGAGGGGCGCCTGGGTGGCTTAGTCGGTTAAGCGTCCGACTTTCGCTTAGGTCATGATCTCGCGCTTCGTGGGTTCGAGCCCCGCGTCGGGCTCTGTGCTGACTGCCAGCTCGGAGCCTGGAGCCTGTTACAGTCTGTGACTCCCTCTCTCTCTGACCCTCCCCTGCTCACTCTTTCTCTCTCCTAGAAATAATAAATAAAAAAAAATTAAAAAAAAATAAATCAAGGTAAAGGACAGAAATATTGTGTTACGTTTTGTGAAGTCTAACAAAAATGTGAAGCAAGATCCTGAACTTCTTGTTGAGCTTAACTGGAAATAATCTGCCCAACCCTCCCTCTTCTTCCCTCCCTCCCTTCCATTCTTTCTTCCTTCATTCCATCCATCCATCCATCCACCCATCCATCCATTATTGATCCATCCATATATGCATGCATCCATCCCATAAATGTTTATTCCCGCCTTTTTTGTACCATAGATTCTTGTGGCCACTATAAGAAGGACAACATCCCTGCTCTTAAAGACTTTGAATGGAAAAACTAACACAAAGGCGAGCAATTATAATAGTGTATAAGGCAAAGCACAGGGTGTTAACGGAGACCCATAAAAAGGGGACATGGTGTAGGTGCCCTTTTTATGTGCAGGGAAGGAGAGTAAATCTAAAAAGATTTCTAAGGAAATATTTGAATGGAAGAAGGATCACACTCTCAGTAAATGTGTAATGCCATTTAGTTGCTTTAAAATTCTTGGGTGTAGCCATGTCAATATTTTCAGCTGTTACCATTCTGAAATCTTCATGAATCTCAAGATTTTCTGTTTGCCTTTGCAGCTCATGGGGCCGGTGACAGTCTGGGGAATCCGGAGCTGGATACAAGTCTGCTGGAGGAATTCTTGGGCAATGATTTCGAGCTGGGGGCCTTGTAAGTCATGAAAGTACTGTTCTCCATAGGATGTTTTAAAAGTTATGAGATAGTTAAATGAGTTGGAAAGTGTTCTTTCCTCTTCTGTTTTCCAGAAGGGCATGGATGGAGTTGATACTGTTTCTTCTATAAATCTTTGGTAGTCTTCACTGAGTAGGGTCTGCTGGGCCTGGAGTTTTCTTTATAGAAAGGTTCTCTCTTTCCAATTCAATATCTTTAATAGATATGGGGCTATTCAGGTCACCTATTGGTAGTTACCAGCTTAGGTAGTTTACGTGTTTCAGTGTATTTACTGATTTCATCTAAGTTGTCAAATTCACTGGCATAAAGTTATTCATCATGTCCCCTTATTTTACTTTGAATGTCTACAGAATCTGTAGTGATGATCCTTTTGCTGTTCTTGACATCAGCAATTTGTGTCTTTCTATTCTTGATCCATCTGGCAAGAAGTTCATCTGTTTCCTAAACCTGTTGAAGATCCAGCGTTTAGTTATTTTTATAGTCCTAATTGTTTTTCTGTTTTGTATTTCATTGGTTTCTGCTCTAATATTATATTAACATAGCAACTTCAGCTCTCTTTTATTTTTAATTTATATACAGTAATATTAAATTTCTATCCTGTATATGGTTTTGTGAGTTTTGACAAATTTCTAGAGTTGTAGGACTGCTATCACGATCAGCACAAACAATAGCTCCCTCACCTGAAGCATTTCCCTGATGCTTCATAAGGGAAACTTATCACCCACCCTGAGACCCTAGTGACAACTGATCTGTTTGCTGCCCCTATAGTTTTGCTTTCCTGAAATGTCACATAAATGAAATCTGTGGTGTATAACATTTTTGGTCTGGCTTCTTTCACTAGGCATAAAGTCTTTGATCGATAGCTCATGCCTTTTTATTGCTGAGAAAGACTACTGAATGTTTATAATACATTTTGTTTATCCACTTACTTTTTCAAGGACATTTGGATTATTTCCAGTTTTGGGCAATTATGAGTAGCTTCTTTAAATATTAGTGCACAGGTTTTATGTGGTCAAGAGTTTTAATTTCTTTTTTTTTTTTTAAATATTTTTATTTATTTCTAGGAGAGAGAGAGAGACAGCGTGAGCAGGGGAGGGTCAGAGAGAGAGGGAGTCACAGACTGAAGCAGGCTCCAGGCTCTGAGCTGGCAGTCAGCACAGAGCCCGACGCGGGGCTCGAACCCACGAACCGCGAGATCATGACCTAAGCGAAAGTCGGACACTTAACCGACTAAGCCACCCAGGCGCCCCAATTTCTTTTGTTTTTAATGTTTATTTATTTCTGAGAGAGAGAGAGAGATACAGAATGCAAGTGGAGGAGGGGACGAGAGAGAGGGAGACAGGATCTGAAGCATGCTCCAAGCTGTGAGCTGTCAGCACAGAGCCTGATGCGAGGCTCAAACTCACAAACTGTGAGGTTTTGACCTGAGCCAAAGTCAGACGCTTAACTGACTGAGCCACCCAGCTGCCCCAAGAGTTTTAATTTCTATAGGGTAATATTTAGAATAAAGACTCCTGGGTTGTATTTTTTTAAATAGTTTATTGTCAAGTTGATTTACATATAACACCCAGTGCTCATCCACAAGTGCCCTTCTCCATACCCATCAGCCCCCTTCCCCTCTCCCCCACCCTCATCAGCCATCAGTTTGTTCTCAGCATTCAAGAGTATCTCATGGTTTGCCTCCTCCCTCTCCCCAGCTATTTCCCCCCTTCTTCTCTCTCCTGGGTCATATTTTAAATGTAAGCTTAACTTTATAGAAATTGCCAAATTTTCTAGAGCAGTTATACCATTTGCCATTACCTCCTGCAGTATATGGGAGAGATCCAGTTGCTTCTCTTTATTGCCAGTTCTTGATATTATCAGTTCAGAATTTTTTTTTTGTTGTAGCCATTCTGTAATAAAAAGCCATTCTATAGTGGTATCTCATTGTGTTTTAACTTGTGTTTTCCTAGCGACTAATGATGTTGAGTATCATTTCATGTGCTTGTTTGCTATTTATACCTTTTCTTTGGTGAAGTGTCTTCACATTTTATGCCCATAAAAGTTTTCTTACCTTTGAGTTTAGACAACTGTTTAAATATTCTGGATATAAGAACTTTGTTGGATATATGATTTGTGAATATTTTCTCCCAGTCTGTAACTTCTCATTCTTTTAACAGTGTCTTTCCCAGAACAAAAATTTTAAATTTTTATAATGTCCAATTTATCCAACTTTTCCTACATAGTTTATGCTTTATATCTAAGCAATATATATATTGCCTACTCTAAGTTCCCCCAAATTTTCTTCTGTTTCCTTCTAAAAGTTTTAGAGTTTTACATTTTACTTTTAAGCCTACGATCCATTTTGAGTTAATTTTTGTGTAAAGTTTGAGATGTAAGTTGAGATTAATTTCCTTGTGTATGGATGTCTAATTATTCCAGATTTATTTGATGAATAACCATTCTCCATTGAATTACTTTTAGTAAAAAATCAGTAGTAGTTTTTGGGGCGCCTGGGTGGCTTAGTCGGTTGAGCGTCCGGCTTTCGCTTAGGTCATGATCTTGCGGTTTGTGGGTTCGAGCCCCGCGTCGGGCTCTGTGCCGGCTCAGAGCCTGGAGCCTGTTTCAGTCTGTGACTCCCTCTCTCTCTGACCCTCCCCTGCTCACGCTGTCTCTCTCTCTCTCCTAGAAATAAATAAAAGATTTTAAAAAATCAGTAGTATTTTTTATCTAAGAAAAAGTCAAATGACCATATTTGTGTAGATCTAGATCTAGACAAATGTTCCATCCCATTGATCTATGTGCCTATCGTTTTGCCAATACTACACTATTTTTAAGAGATGTATTTTCTGGCTAGAAATTTACCCCCTTTTCAGCCTTGAGAAACAGGATAGAAACAGATGAGGGAGAGGGAGAAGATGAGAAGAAAACAAAACTCTGTCACACAGTGAAGCTAAATCAGACATAAGATGAGGCAGTGGGAATATAGGATGTGACTAATAAAGAATTTCTGTTTTTTTTAATAAATGCCTTTTCATTGGCAAATATCCTCTTCTAATGTTTATTTATTTTGAGAGAGAGAGAATGAGACACAGACAGAGACAGAGTGTGAGCAGGGGAGGGGCAGAGAGAGGGAGACATAGAATCCGAAGCAGACTCCAGGCTCTGAGCTGTCAGCACAGAGGCTAACATAGGGCTTGAGCCCACAGCCTGCAAGATCATGACCTGAGCCAAAGTTGGGCACTTAACCCAACTGAGCCACCCAGGCGCCCCATGGAATTTCTATTTTTAAGGGATATGTTTTCTGGCTAGTTGTGCACATAAAAATCCCCCGCCCCCACTTTTCAGCCCAAAGAGACAGAATAGAAACAGATGAGGAAAAGGGAGATGAGAAACAAAACAAAACTCTGAATACTATCTTGATTATTGTGCTCTTATTATAAGTCTTGAAATCCTATAGTGTAAGTACTCCAAATCTGTCTTTCTCAAAATTATTTTTGCTATTCTAGTTCCTTTTATTTCTCATATAAATATTAGAATTAGCTTGTTGGTATCTGCACAATCCTTCTGGGATTTTGATTAGGATTGTATTAAGTTCAGAGATCCATATGCAGAAAGTTGATATCTTAACAGAATTTGAATATTCCAATCCATCAACATGGTGTATCTCTCCATTTATTTAGGCCTTTTTAATAATTCCTTTCATCGGTGTTTTATATATCTCAGGATGTATATCTTGCACATATTTTGTTAGATTTATGTCTAAATATTTCATGTTTCTCTTTGAGGTATTGTAAATAATGGTTTTTTTCCCCTCAAAGTTTTAGGTTCCAATTATTCATTGCCAACATATAATACTAGTATTGATATTTATATATTGGTTGGGTCCTGCAATCTTAATGAAGTCATTTATTAGTTCTGAGATCTTTTTCATAGATTTTGGGGGATTTTCTATGTTTACAATGATGTCATCTGCAAATTGGGACAGTTGTATGTCCCAAACTCTATGCCTTTAGATACCTTTTTTTTCCCTGTATGAAACTGGGTAGAACTTTGGGTACAATGTTGAATAGAGAAGTAGAGACAGCAGATGTACTTGCCCTGTCTTTGATCTAAGAGGGCCATTATTCAGTTTTTTAAAATCATTAAGTATGATACAGTGCCTTTTTTCCCCTCTCAAATATTTTTTATTTATTTATTTTGAGAGAAAGAGTGAACAGGGCAGGGGCAGAGAGAGAGGGAGAGAGAATCCCAAGCAAGCACTGTGCTGTCAGCACAGAGCCTGATACAAGGCTTGAACTCACAAACCATGAGATCATGACTTGAGCCAAAACCAAGAGTCAGTTGCCTAACTGACTGAGCCACCCAGATACCCCAATGCATTTTATTAACTGAGGGAGATTCTCTTCTGCTCCTGCTTCCTCTCCCTAATTTTTGTATCTTGAATCAACCTTGTATTCCTGGGATAAACCTCAGTTTGTTGTGATGTATTATCTTTACACATATTGCTAGATTCAATTTACTAACATTATGTTGAAGATTTTGCACTTACATTCATGAGGATATTGATCTGAAGTTTTCTTATATTGTGTTTTTCTGGCTTTGGTGTCAGAGTAATTATAGCTTCTTAAAAATATTTGGGAAGTGTTCCTTCCTTTTAAATTCTCTGGGTAAGATTGTGTGGAATTGGGTTTATTTCTTCTTTAAACGTTTGGTAGACTTAACCAGTGAAACCATCCTTGCCTGTAGTTTACTTTGTTGGAAGATCTTAACTAAAGATTAAATTTATCCAATAGATACAAGACTATTCATGTTAACTCTTCCTGCTTAAGTGAGTTTGGTAGGTTGTCTCCCCTCCCTGTTGCCCCCAAGGAGTAAGTCCATTTCAAATATATGGACACACTTCAAAGTATTTCTTATTAGCCCTTTACAGACTCTGAGGAGTCTGTAGTGATATTTCCTCTTCTGTTCAGCATATTGGTAATATACTTCATTTCTCATTTTTTCTTGATCAATCTGGTTAGACACATAAATTTTATTAGCAGCTTTTGGTTTCATTGATTTTCTAAATTGTGATAGTTTTTAGTAGCACTGATTGTTACTCTTTATTTCCTTCTTTTGCTTGCTTTGGGTTTAGTTTGCTCTTCTTTTTCTAGTTTCTTAAGGTGGAAACTTAGTTCTTGATTTTGGATTATTCTTTGTTTTCTAATATAAGCATTTGATGCTGTACGTATCCCTCTCTGTATGGCTTTAGTTACCTGCTTCAGTTTTTGATATATTTGAATTATCTTCTGGCTTAAAATATTTCCTAATTTTCCTTGAGGCCTCTTTGACTCATGGGTTGCTGGAACTGTGTTTCTTAATTTCCAAATATGTGTGATTATTTTCTGTTTTTCTGTTAGTAATTTCAAGTTTATTTCTATTATGGACGGAGAACATAATTTGTATGATTCTAATTCTTTTAAATTTGTTAAGGCTTGCTTTATGACCCAAAATAGGGTCTATCTTTGTAAATCTTCTATAAATGCTAATTAGGTCAAGTTGGTTGACATTGTTGTTCAGGTCATCTCTATCCTTGCTGATTTTTTACTGCATTCATCTATTAGTGTGAGAGGAATGCTAAGCCTTCAAGAATGATTGTGGATTTAGAATTCTTAGTTCTTTTTTCCCCCAACACTTAAAAAATTTTGACCTACTGTCTTCTCACCTCCATGGTTTCTGATGAGAAATAGACAGTTATTTGAATCATTTTTCCTTTGTATATGTCATTTTTCTCCAGCTGCAAGATATTTTATCTTTGGTTTTCAGCATTTTTATTATGATGTGACTGGATATGGGCATAGTTTCCTTTGAGATTATATTCTTTTTGAATTTGTAAATTTATAATTTTCAACATATCTAGGAAGTTTTCAGCTATTATTTCTTCACATTCGTTTTTGTGTAATAATGTCTTTCTTACATGTTTTTGGACTCCAGTGATACAAATGTTACACCTTTGATACTGTATGTGGGTTCCTGAGTCTCCGTTGATTTATTTTTTCAATCTCTTTTCTCTCTGTTGTTCAGATTAAATCATCTCTGTTGATTCACTATCTTTAAGTTCACTGACCCTCCTCTGTCATCTTCATTTTGTTATTAAGTCTATTTTGGCATACCTGAAAATGCCCTCCCCACCTCTCCCCCATGAAAGAATGAAACCATATCTGAATCTCAGTAATGAAGAAACCTGTTTGTGGACATCTCTGGTCCCTGGCTCTTGCTGCTGTTTGCCAATGAGAACATCCTTGCCAACTGACCATGGAAAAAAGGGAAGCTCACCATTTTGCAAGCTACACACACACACACACACACACACACACACCCCAGTGGGTTGGACCATGGAAAAAAGGGAAGCTCACCATTTTGCAAGCTAAACACACACACACACACACACACACACACACACACCCCAGTGGGTTGCCAAATGCATGAGTCTACACTCTGAGCCAGCTCTTTTGCTCCAGGCACTGCATGGCTGAACCTAGACACTAATTACCCCTGTGCCTGCCTTCACATTCCCCCTCACTCCATCCAAACCACTGGTGCGAGTCCCTGGAGGAAGAGTGGGCAGGATGTATCCTTACTATCTCTGGCCTGGAAACAATCTGCCAGAAACTGTCTAGTGTCTCTTCTATATAACTGCTTCTTAGGAGAAGGTACAGCTAACTTTACCAAGGTTCTGTCTACGCATTTGGATCACTTTTATAACTAGCAGAAGAATTTTGGCTGTTTGGTAAGGAGAAGTGAACAAAAGTCTTATTCAAAGAACAGTCTTCTCCAGGAAGTCTGAAATCTGCCATGTGACCTTAGTCTCCATGATAATATAATGGTCCTTCCTATAGGACCAGAGTTATCTCCTCATAGGCTATCACTATTGATTTGCCTAACCGGATTCATTATCTACCTTTAGAGGTGGTTGGGTATAAGAGAGGTAGAGGAGGGAATTAATATTGTTGAGCACTTACCAAGTGATGGGCAGTGTTCCTTGTTCTTTACATATTCATTTATTTAATTACACATTTGATTTTGACTTTACACATTTCATTCTCAGAACGAATTTGCCAAATAGACAATATTATCTACATTTTATAAATATGGAGGTGGAAAGAGTAAGTCCACAGATTAATAAGTGAGTGGCAAAACTGGGGTTAAAATGTTCCTGGCTCTAACGCACATTCCCTTTCTTCTATATGCAGCTTTTAGGTTAATTAGGGGATATTTAGGAGGATGTGACTCTCAGGGAAATACATTCAATGCATCTAAAATTATCTGACAAAAGATGTGACTCAGGATGGATCCAAGCCATAGTTTGCGAAGATTGTCAGAGTTCCTGCCCATTAAAGAAAAGTCCTATGATCAGATCACCTGTCATTGCTTGATAAAAACTGTTCAGCTGCATGCAGTTAAATGAGGCTGCAATAAAAGTCAGAGATAGAACAAGCGGAAACAGCTCCAGTCCATGACCATGGGGCTGTTCGAGTGGTTCAATGATCATTTACATCTGTGCAGTACTCAAATACTCCCAAGTGTTGAGTATTTCTAAATACCCGAGTCTTTTTTGCAGGTTAGTGCATTTCTCATAGCAGCCCTGAGATGTAGGTTTTCTTGCCTGGGCTCACAGCTAGTAAGAAGCAGAGCTGGGATTGAAACCTGAGTTTCTGCCAATCCTGAGTTACTTCCTCTCAATTATATTGCCTGTGAATTGTGCTTTAAAAAAATGTCAGTGATGACTCTTTGCCTCGGCAATCTAGGAGACTACTGGGCTGCAAAATTGAGGGGAGGCAGTTTAAATATCATAGGGAGATTTTCACATCTCAGTCATATTAAAAAGCAGAATTGGAATGATTGATTGGCCCTGCAAAACAGACGCCCCCTAATGCTGTATGGAAAACTGGTCCCATGAAATGTTGTGGGGAAAAAAATAAAAGTTCCATGAGTAAATGAGCTTGAGACTCACTGGCTTAAAAAAATGTTAAATGAACTTTACTGCAGGACTTTTCAGAGCTTTTGATATGCTAATGTGCAACTGAAGAAGGGAAATGGTATGCAGTATTTCTCAAATTTATTTGGCCCTGGATCCCTTTTGGGAGGCATGTACCCATACATGAGCCCTGGGATATGCTGCTCAGGACTTTCTCATCTTTCTAAATCTAAATAAAATTGGTATGCTGAGCTGGGGCAGTCCTGTCAGCATGTGAAATTTTCTAAATATTGCCCTTAACCCTTTGTTTCCTTGTGTGGCAGAGTCCAGGGCAGCTGTCTGCCCAGGAGGAGCAGGCTGAAGTCCTCTGATTTCCCTAGGTTAGCCAGCCAGTTACCTACTAGGTACACAGGTAAGCTGTGGTGGACATACTGGGAAATGTCTAGGTGTGGAGAGCTGCTTGAAGGGAGGGCGGGTAGAGATTTAAGGGATAGCATAAAACCCTGGAGGATGCAGGGAAAAAGGACAAGAAGAGTGTGTGTGTGTGTGTGTGTGTGTGTGTGTAAAAGGAAAACTCGAGAAAAGGGACTAGTGAATCTCAAAACAGGCTTTGTTTCCTTCAAAAACACCCAGAGGTTCACCTGCTTCCTTTCTGTACTCTAAGTGTGGGTCCAGGAGCAGCAGCACCCGTATCACTTGTGAGCCAGAAATGTAGCATCTCCATTCTAAAGATATTTGTGGGAAATGAAATCACCTATAGTAATTAATTTCATTAGGATAGTCTGAATTTATTTAAAATTATTTTAATGTTTATTTTTGAGAGAGGGAGAGAGCTCTAGAGAAAGAGAGAGAGAGACAGAGTGCAAGTGGGGCAGGGGCAGAGAGAGAGACAGAATCCAAAGCAGGCTCCAGGCCTGTCAGCACAGAGCCTGATGCAGGGCTCTATCTCATGAAATATGAGATCGTGACCTGAGCTGAAGTTGGATGCTTAACTGACTGACCCACCCAGGGACCGCAGGATAGTCTGTATGTATGTATGTATGTATGTATGTATTCATTCATTCATTCATTTATTCATTCATTAATTGATTCATTCATTTATTTTTTCTTAAATAGTTTATTGTCAAGTTGGTTTCCATATAACACCCAGTACTCATCCCAGCAAGTGCCCTCCTCCATGCCCATCACCCTCCTCCCCTCTCCCCCACTCCCATCAGCCCTTAGTTTGTTCTCAGCATTCAAGTCTCTCATGGTTTGCCTCTCTTCCTCTCCCCAACTATTTTTCCCCTTCTTCTCCCCCATGGTCCTCCGTTAAGATCCTCCTAATGCACCTGTGTGTGCAAACATATGGTATCTGTCCTTCTCTGCCTGACTTCTAGTCTGTATTTAAATCACTGTGTTCGTTAGAGCATTAATTCTGGTGGGAGACCACTTGACTTCAACTTGCTGACTTGCCAGATGAATAATCTTGGGTAAGTTATTTAATCGCATCAAGCCTTAGATTCATTGCCTGTAGAATAGGGGCATAGATTTTCCTATGGTGATAGCTGAGCTTCAATGAGATAACACATACAAAGGGTGAGCTCAGTCCTTGGGCCATAATAGGTTCTCCATAAAAGTTTACCTATTTCTTTTCTTTTTTTAAATTTTAAATGTTTTTTTTATTTATTTCTGAGAGAGAGAGAAAGAGAGAGAGAGAGAATGAGCAGGAAAGGGTCAGAGAGAGATGGAGACACAGAATCTGAAGCAGGCTCCAGGCTCTGAGCTAGCTGTCAGCACAGAGCCTGATGCAGGGCTTGATCCCACAAACCGTGAGATCATGACCTGAGCCAAAGTCAGACGCTTAACTGACTGAGCCACCCAGGCGCCCCAAAGTTTATCTATTTCTAAAGCAGCAGAGGAGTGGGGTAAGAAGCTCAGGGTTCTTGCGGCTTCCTAGTAAAGGGCTAGAGGGGTGAGGTGGCATCTTGCTTCCTTTGCCCTGTCAAGAAATTATTTTCTTGGGCTACCTTTATCCACTGACAACATTTCTGCCAAAGCTCTTTCTCATACCAACTTCCAGGTAGTAGGTACGAGCCCTAACCAAGCTTGGTCAAGTATTTATTGTGTGCCTATGACATGTTCACCACTGGAGCACTATGCTGGACACACACACACACACACACACACACAGTATTAAGACATATTCTTAATGCAAATATCCATGTGGGAGGATAAATCACACACTTAAAAAACTGGAGAAAATATTTTCAGTAACAATTATTTCTACAGTTAGTTGATGGGGTACAATGGTGAACAAAACAAATGAGATCACTGCTAATGGTTGACCAAGGGCAGTGTGGTGGGAAGCAGCCTCTCCTGCAGGACCCCCAGGCATTTCTTCTGAGTTGGTGTTGCATGGTGATAATACAAAGCACACTGACTTTTTGTAGGTTTAAGTATCGTTTTTTTTTTAATGTTTATTTATTTATTTCTTTTTTTAATGTTTATTTCTTTTTTTTTTTTTACAAATAGTTTATTGTCAAATTAGTTTCCACATAACACCCAGTGNGTAGAGGGGGATCGCCTCCCACCCTGGGGTCTCCGATCCCGGCCCGATTTTATCTTCCCCTGTTCGCACTCACGTTAGAAGGCTCTCTCAGTGGATTCTGCGTCCTTTTTCTCCCAATCTCGCAGGTTTTGTAAGGTTTCCAATGGCTTCAGATCTTTTCTGTGTGATGTATGGGTGTGAGTGCAAGTACGGAGCTCCTTACTTCTCCGCCATCTTGCCCCCTTAAGTATCGTTTTTAAGTTACCTACAGACAGTGCATTTCCTTATTGCCTGTTCCTGGGGTGAGCTGTTCCCATGCCTTCACTCTTGGTACTCCACTGCTGTCATTCTGTTGTAGGGGAGAAAGAAAGACAATGGCATATGTCAGAATAATGGCAAATAATGGCGGAATTTATATATAAAGTATAAAGTCATTCAGTAAGATGAAGAAAAAGAAGCATAATAAGGTAAAGGAATAGGAAAAGGCGGTGGGAAGTCTATTATTTTAGACTGGGTGGTCAAGAAAGCCATCTTTAAATATATGTATTTATATATATAACATATTAATGGTCATATGTAGTACAAAAAGAAGTCATTCATATTTATTAAGTACCAACTCTGTACCAAGCACTCTGCTTAGTTGAGCTCAGTGTGCAATAGAGCTTAAGAGAAGGTGCAAATGGTGTGTGAAGGCACTAGGAGAGTCATCAAAGAAAACTGGGGATTGGACTGTTGAATTGTGAATAATCCCAGCTAGGCATTCACATGAAGCTCATGTATTAATACTGTATTTCCTACTCAGTGCCTGGTATAATCATGAGCACATAGTAAGCACTCAATAAAAACTTGGTCAAGACTGGTTACAATTGAAAGAAATACTGGCTGCTTTGGACACAGCATGTAGTTGTTATGGATATACATATAACTTTACCAGCTGGAAAGAAGAGTCTATTTTGCACTCTTTCCTTCAGTTTGCACAGCATTCAACCCCCAAGAGACTATATTTATCCATACATCCTCCCAAACACAGAAACAAGTTATATATCTGAGAGAAGGAAATTTAAAAGGCAAATTATTCATCTTTTTATTAGTAGCTAAGAATCCTTTGATTATTACAACTGTCTCCTACAGAAGGAGGAGACAAAGATGGCCACTCAATGAGTGACCCATGGTTCTGTTACTTTCAATGTCCACTTCATAGAAATCACTTTGGCATAATAGGCAAATTCAGAGCACAAAGGCCAAAATCGTCTAATATGCATGACTTGTTGTAAAGAGGAGATTAACAGCTCATAAATAGTCCCTGACAACAGTGTTTTTCTTCAAGTTAATTATTGCCTTTGTTTTAACAATTTGCTCAGTTTCAAAGGTAGCTATCAATTCTTCCTTCAAATTCTCTGAAAAGAACCTCACAATTTCTCTCAATACTATAAAATGCATCAAGCATGGAATGCAATGAAATAAAGGAGTAGCTGTGGTGAGTTTTGGAAGAGAGAGTAAACTGTAAGGAAATCATTAAAAATTTCAATATTTTCATTTTCAAACCATCACCATATGTTGCTGCCATTCAACACAGGGACCTTTGATTCTCCATGCATGTATTCCCATATAAAATATGCCATGCCATATTTCTTGAGTGAATTGATAATTTACTTATGATTTTTAATTTTTATTAACATTGAATTCAGTGGTGCCACTAATACAAAGGTAACAGCTGCCTGGAATCTTGAATGTGGAATTATGAGATCACAGAGCCAATCAGAAAATTTAAGTTATAGATCTATAGAAGTGATAGATGTGTAGAATTTAAGAAGTCAAAGAGTACTGTGGGTATATGGCTTATAATCAAATTCAACAATCCTCTGCCCTAGTTTTCACCATGTTCCTGGGTTTGGCTTTCCCAGAGGCAGATACTTTCCGACTCTTTCAGATATAAAAGGATACCTTATATCTAAATGGTGTTTTATATTGCTGTTCTTGCTTTATGTATTTTAGAATTTAATATCTTCTGCAGGGAGGATTTAACTTTCTTATACCACATCTGAGACCCACTTCTAGCACCAGTCTCCCAATATCATAAAGTTGTATAAATTTTTGGTTAGGTCAATATCCAGGGCTTACGTTGTTATCATTATGTGTTCACATATTATTTATTATGATTTTATTTTCTTTCTTTAATTTATTGTTTTTCTTGAACTTAGTCTTGTTTTCATGATTTTCTTGACTTTGAATGTAACTAACATTAATTCTTCCCACAAATTCTCTGAAGAGAATTGCCAAATTCCTCTCAGTATCAAACACATCAGTTCCTTTTCTCCTTAAAGAAATTTCTCAGATGACCTTTGTCATTACTGACTTTTTTGTTCTATCAATTTGTACTACCTATTTCTATCAGTTGATGAGAGATGGATGTTAAAATCTCTGACTATGATGGTACAATTATCTATTTCACCTTTTATTTCTGTAAATTCTGCTTCATGTATTTTGAAGTTAAGCTATTAGATAAATAAAGAATCATGATTGCTATGCCTTCTTTTTTTTAAAAAAAAGTTTTAAATGTTTATTTATTTTTGAGAGAGACAGAGACAGAGCATGAGTGGGGGAGGGACAGAAAGAGAGGGAGACACAGAATCTGAAACAGGCTCTAGGCTCTGAACTTGTCAGCACAGAACCCAACGTGGGGCTCAAATTCATGCACCCTGAGATCATGACCTGAACCAAAGTCAGACACACTTAACCAACTGAGTCACTCAGGTGCCCCTGGTATGCCTTCTTAATGAAACAACTATTGTTATTATGGAATGAGTCTCTTTATTTTTAGTAATGCTCTTTATTTTTAAGTCTATTTGACCTATTATCCATGAAGTCACTTTTGCCTTCTCATATACTTTTTTCTCCATTAATTTTCAACTTATGAGTCTTTATATTTAAAGTATTTCTTGCAGGCAAGATAAAGTTGGGTCTTACTTTTTAAAAACCCATTCTTACAATCTCTGCCTTTTATTACAGTTCTTAGTCCATTAAGATTTAATGAAATTATTGATAATGTATGTAATTTGCCATTTTATTATTTGTCTTCTTTTTATCCTTCTATTTCGTATTCCTTTGTAACTACTTTTCTACTTTATTAGAATTCCAATTTATCTTCTAACCTTAGCTATATACTTCTGTGAATAATTTAACTTTTCATTGTCTACTTAGAGTTAATTAATATTGTATCACTTTACATAAAATGTAGAAACCTTCAACTGTATGATTCTATTTTATCCCCGATTCCCTTTCTCTATGCTATAGTTATCATAAGTGTTACACCTTCCTACATTATAAGTGCTACAAGATAATGTCATAATTTTTGCTTTAAACAGTTTTATGTATTTTAGAGAAACTAAGAAAAAACTGATTTATATTCAGATATATATAATGTTTTATTCTCTACATTCCTTCCTAAAGTTTAAAGTTTCCATCTGATATCATTTTCCTTTAGTCTAAATAATGTCTTTAACATTTCTTATTGTGCATGCCTATTCATGGTTTTACTTAAAAATTTTTTTAATGTGAAAATGTCTTTATCTTGCTTTTTTTCTTGAAGGATATTTTAATCGTATATGAAATTCTGGATTGTCAGTTTTGATTTTTCACTAGCACTTTAAAGATACTGTTATACTGTCTTCTTACCTCTGAAGATTTTGATAAGTCACTGGTCACTTGAATTATTATTACTCTACATGTAATATGTTGTTTTTCTGGTTACTTTTGAAAGTTTCTCTTTATTTTTGCTTTACACTGATTTGACTCTGATGACCTACGTGTGGTTTTCTCTATATCTATCTTGCTTAGGATTTGTTGAACTTCTTGAACCTATAAATTTATGTCTTTTACTAAATTTGGGAAGGTTTTGGTCATTATATATTTAAGTACTTTTCTATTATGTCCTCTCCATGGTTCATCAATCTTTTTCTCTCCCTTAAAAACAATTCATTTCTCCCTCTCTGTTCTGTAGGTTGGATTATACCTATTGATTTAGCTTCAAGCTATTCTGTTACACCATGTAGTGATTTTTTCATTTTCTTATATTTTCATTTCTAAATTTTTTCAATTCTGGAGTTTCCATTTAGTTCTCTTTTAGTATCTATTTATTTGCTAAGATTTTGTACTTTTTATTCTTACAAACACATTATCCTCTTCTCCATTAGGCTTAGTTATAATAGCTGTTTTTATAATAGCTACTGCTAAAATCTGGATTTGTCTGCTAATCCAATATGTGAATCATCTCTGGGTTGATGTCCTCTAACTGTTCTTTTCCTCAAGCCTCAGCCATATTTTCCTGGTTCTTTGTTTTTTGAGTAATTCTTAATTGTATCCTGGAAACTGTGAATGTCTGGCTTTTTTTTCTTTTTATATTCCTCTAAGGAGTATATATACTTTTGCTTTACCAAGCAGTTACTTTCTTTAAACTCAAATTATAAACTCTGTCTCTTGTGCAGAAGCTCAAATTTTAGTTAAACTTTCGTTTAGTTTTGTTTCTTTTTTGGTTGGACTGTGTACAGTCAGCCCCATACATTGATGGCCCAGGAGTCAGCCAGACATTTGGCCAGAGTTTTTATACAGAATCTAGGGTTTCCCCTCTCTGAATCTCTTTTCCCCACGATTTCCCTTTCACTTTAAACAGCTTTAAGTTTGCCCCAAGCTCTGTTCTCTGGCTCTTTAGGTCAGAAAGTTTGTGCATTTCTATTGGAGTTTTAGCTGTTCTGTGGCGGTTTTTTTGTTTTTGTTTTTGTTTTTAATTTTCAGAGTTCACAGTTTTTATCTATGGAAGGGTCAGGTCTGGTAGGAGCTTACCAGTCATATGAGAAGCAGAACAGTTTTTGTGGATTTTTTTTTTGCATCCCTTCTTTATCTACTTGTTCCTTGTTTTTAATGTTAAAGGTTTTTGGATATATCTAGTCCTTATCTTTTGTTCCTGTTTAAGACATCCTGTTTGCAAGCCATTATTTTCAAAGGAGGAGTTTCATCATGGAGTGATCAAGCAGGGATTGACTGTATTGGGGGGTAACTTCAAAATATTCTTTTTTTCTTTTGAGGACATTCAACTTTTCTGGGGAACAATCTTTGAATTTCCTACTGTGGGAAATATGCTTGGATGCCTACAAAGTCAGGTTGAAGAAGGCTCTCAGGGTTCAGTGTTTAGACGTTTAATGAATCCTTCCATTTTTAGCCCAATAGTTTTACAGTCTCCCTGGATCTCTTTCTCCAGAGAATAAAACTTTACAACTTCTGCTGCAGTGATGGAGGTAGTTGTCTGGCTGTACAGGTTGGGAAAGCTAACCTTAGGGTCCAACCATTCTTTAATCAAGGTGTCAGTCAATTCTTTTGATTTCAGCTCCACCTTCATCCTGAACTCAGAAGTTACTGGTGACTCCAATGCCTTGAGCTTTTCTGAAGTTGTATTAAAATTGGATAAATTCTTGTTGGCTCCTGTGTCCCTTCTGCCATCTGCAGACAGTCTTGTTTTTGCTTTCTCCATTCTACTAAACCAGGTTACCATCCATCCTACTTCTGTATGCCACAATGTTATTAAAATATAGCCTTGTTGTATTCTCTCTGCACATGTACTCTGTGTCTTTTGTTTAGGACTCTTTATTCTTTTACTTTCATTTTTTGGAGGAAGATTTTCTGCTATTCATTAAGAGTGAATAAATTATAAAGGAGTAATTTGAGGAGAAAACCCAACTTTTCTTTTTTTAATGTTTAATATTTTGAGAGAGAGAGAGTGCAATCAGGGGAGGAGCCGAGAGAGAGAGAGAGAGAGAGAATCCCAAGCAATCTCTTTGCTGTCAGTGCAGAGCCGATGTGGGACTCAGTCTTAGAAACTGTAAGATCATGACCTGAGCCGAAATTAAGAGTCAGATGCTTAACCAACTGAGCCACTCAGGTGCCCAGAAAACCTAACTTTTTAAATAAATAATAAGAATGGACTTTTCATTGTATGAGGTTGAAATCTTAATCAACCAAGAAAAACACGATAGCTTACTCTCCAGCAGGCGAATCAAGGGTGGCGGTGCTTATGAATGATTTAGAATGATGAAGTTTCTGAGCCATCAGGGACGTTTAGGTTTTTTGGAACAGAAAATTTCACACTTTTTTAGTGGTAGTACTCATTTTCTCTTAAATGAAATTTTACTTTCACCTCAATATATAAAACAAAAAGTTATGATTTTTCCCCCATTTAAATTTTTTCTTTTGTAAAACCACTGAGCTCGTTCCAAGAGCCGTGGAATTTCCCAGAGCACAGATGGAAAACCATTGCTTTAGTGGTGACATTTCATAGCACTATAGCCTCAATAGTGTGCACAATCTTCTCTCTGGTGTAAGTGCCTGGAGAAGGTTAAGAAGCAACAATACTGTTAATTAAACTGTATTGAGCATGCGCTACTTCTGGGGGTAATTATGTTACGGATTTTATACATAGTATCTCATTTAATTCTCACAACAATGCTATGAGGAAGGCATGATGATTATTTCCACATGGTAGGTGAGGAAACGGAGGCCTGGAGAGACCGAGGTCTTGTTCATGAACACACAGCTAGGAACTGGAAGAGCTGGGACCCAAACCCAGGTCTGTGTGACTCAAAGTCCATTTACTTAACATGGCCCTAGGCATAGTCTGGTGGGCTTTAGCCCCCATGGTGCCTGTGTGTTGTACCCAGGGGTGCCTCCCATTTGTGGCAGGGGTATAATGATGGAACAGGTTACAAGGAAAAGCAATGTGTGTCTCTAATCCTCAGGCAAGGGCAGCTTCCAGATACTCCACCTTATTCTGCGTCCGACTCCTGTTCTCCTCCACAGATCCAAGGTGAGTTCCGAATGCCTGGCGCACACCTTGCAGCGCCCCCCCTTCTTGGGCTCTGGGTGGTCAGAAAGGGAGCCCCTCTCACCTGTGCGCTCCCCTAGGTGCATGCTGCCCAGCGGTGAGACCTGCAGCCGGGAGGACTTCAGCTACTTTGCGCCACTCTGATGCTGGCCTTGCGACGCTACCGGCGCAGCTGCCGCAGAGCTCGTATGAAACGAGCGACTCTGCCCACATCCCCAGCGGCTTCCACAACTGCTACCCAGGCACCAGTCATCTTACGACCTCCCCGGACCATTGCGTGTCCTGCCATCTGGGGATAAGCCGTCCTTACCAGCAGCAGCCTCTGTGCCACAGCCCTGGGTAAAGGGCAAGATATTTAGTTATCAAAGACCTCAGAGCAGCCAGCACCCCCCGCAGTGCCGGTAAAGAATGAACAGTGGCGTTCTCTGTCCAGGAGATGGCGGTGTTGAGTCACATATCAGACACGGCAAGGCCCTAGTGCTCTTGGCTTTAGGCCATCTTTTAATTAAGAACCCGCTAAACCCAAAGCCCTCATTCAATGGAAAGTTAAAATGTCAGAAATATAGAGAGACATTCTGAGTGGTGGAGAAAGCACTGTTTACATTTGCAGCCTCTGCTAGAATATACAAGTAATTTGTGAATGAGTTCTCAGAAAAATATTAAACATTAACTCATATTCTTTTTTATATTTTCCTCTCTTCCTTCTTCTCCATTTCTCTTTTATTCTTTCTTCTGAATCTAAAGAATGACAAATTGAGGAGAGACCATCAAAAATTGTGGTGAAATAAAATGTCAGGTGTAAAATGGACATGCATTTTATATACTTATATTTTATACATTTATATACTATATTTTAACTTCCTACCTTCTCTGTCTCAGTATCTTCTCTGCCTTTGGAAATATTGACAGTTTATTTTTCAAGTAGGCGAGTCTCCAATCCATTGGATATTGGGAAACTAAGTTTCAGGCTAGCAGGGCTCCTGGAAGAGAAGCTTGCTCTGTCCACTCATGCACAGCCTAGGATTGCACACCAGTGTGGCTCAAGGAATCTTAACGAACTGGAATTAGTCTTATGAAGGCTGAGAGCAGACACCTGGGAAGTTGGATCTGATTTAATGTAACATGGAGAGCACAGACTCCTAACCTGCATTTTGGGTTCTTGATTTTAGAGCCTCGTTGCCACCAACCAAGAAGAGAAAGTGCACACAGGCGCTGGAGAACCCCGAGGACCATCAAGTGTGGGCCCACCACTCCAGACCAAGTGAGCCATCCTGGGGCCCATCACTGCTTTTGCCATTAAGTCAGGGATTTTGACCAGTCTTGTACTAGTCCTACAGAATGATTTTCTCTTTCATAGAAGGGCAAGGATAGGCTCTTGGAGTTTATTTCTTTCCTTTTGACGGACGGTTTCGGGCAGTATTCAATGGGGTCATGCAGGTGCTCCTAGGAAGAGGTGCTATTGTCTCTCTCTTTGGTGGAGATGAAATGGGGGTCCTTTCAGTTTTAGGGGCAAGGTTCTGATTCAGCAGCCTGAGGTGGGGGCTGAGATTCTGCTGTCCTAACAGGCTCTCAGTGTTACTTGCTCATAGAAGGTACTCTGAGAAGCAGACTTGGGAAGATTTCTCCAGTGGGGCAGAAAGGTAGAGAGCTGAGCTCCCCTAGCGCTTGCTTCAGGTTAGCGGCTCCCAAGTAGGTCTTTGAAATTTTGTAAGATCATTTTAGAAGTCTTTCAGCAGACTCATATGATGCTCAAGTGGTGAGACTACCTTATTTTTTTGCTTCTCCAATGTGTGACACATTGTGTTTCAAGCTTAGAGACCTTTTCAAGTAATGAACAAATTGGGGATTTTGAGTCTGAAGCCTTGCACTTTCAGAATAAATGCTATGGCACTTGTCAGGTAAAAATAAGACGTCTCGTGCCAATTCTATTAGCCACTGTAAATGATCCAATGTGGGCAATGTGAATAGAACCTCAGATTCAGGGTATGTCTCTTTTTTTTCCCACGCAAAAGCTTGGCAGGAAGTTCAAGATTTCTGTCTTGGAGCTCTCCCTCACACTATTGTCCCCAGTTTCCAGAGGTTTATACCACCCTGAAGGGTGATGTGGGTGGCTTCCTCACCTGCTTGAGTTGCTGCCTTTGTCTTTCACAGCCACATGAAACGTGCTGGTTGTCTGTGCCCATGAAGCCTGCTGGTGCTTTCAGAGATGTCTGGCCTCAGTTCCAGCATGGGCGGAGGGGTGGGGTGGGGTGTCCCTTCAGCCAAGGTCACACGAGGCCATTCCCTGGGTGTGCTGTGGCAGAACTGTGCCAGGCATTGGGCCCTTGCATGAACCAAACCTCTCACTGCCTTTTCCTCCTCATGGATCCACTCCAGCCAGCAGTTGCTTGGTTTTTCTTATTCAACCCTTGAGACACAACATGCGAATGAAAGTCTCCTTTTTGGATGATACAGAGCTCCCCATCCACCTTTCTGTGCAGAGCTTCCTCTGATTTCTTCAAGAGTCCTTGCATCTAGCCTACAGCTTCTTTGTGATTCTCAAACATAAAAGGCTGAGTAAATTCCTAGCCAGACAAGGGGACCATCTGTTCACTTCCACAGATGCACCAGCTCACCGAGAGGACTGGGCAGGCCACCCAAACCTCCCGAGCAGTTCCTCATGAAACCAGATTGCTGCGCAAATCATCCTGGCCATTTCAGAGTTAAGCCCTGTCCTGTGATGATTTTCTGCTGCCTGTCTCTGGAGAGCCCATTGATTTTTCACCATCTCCAGAGAAAATCATAGAAGAGTAACTGAAGTGTCTCAACAGATAGGAAATCTTGAATCTCTTGTTTATGTCCTTTTTCAACAAAGGTCACTGAAAAGCTGACTAAAGATAATCAGCCCCAGACAACTGGTCCAGAATGTAAATGAACAGGTGCCCAGGGCTGGGAAAAAAAAAAAAAAAAAGGCAAAAATCCAAATGCCATGTTTTCCTTACAGTTTGTATTTTTAGCAGAAGTGTTCCAGTTGAGAGCTCATACTTGATGTGGCAGAGGCCAAGGGTTTTACAAAGGTCCTGGAGAAGTGGTACATAGGCAGAGGAAGGACGAGCTTCTGCTAGTCTTACAAGGCAGGAAATTTGATAGGAAGAGATGTTCTAAATCAGTCAGTAAGACTTTTCCGGTGATCTTCTCCCAGGCAGTTCATTTTGCCCAACGGTTCCAAGATCCCCATTTATAGGGCTCACAATGTAGACTCACTGGTTTGCTGTGGGCCGAGGTAGAATCTTGGTTTGAGAGAAAGCAGCTGGTGGGGAAGCCCTTGCTAGCTGGTTCCAGCCTCACGTGGCCTAGATCCCAAACATGAGAGGGTCCCTGCTTCCATCTGGTCTGAACCCTGAATATAAGAGAGTTCACGGACTCGTGTAGCTTAAATCTCAAATACAAAAGGGTTTTTAAGCCCCAGAGTTGTGGCCTTTGGCTCCCAGTGAGAGGTGTACTGGCTGAATTCACACTGTAGAGTCAGAAAAAGTATCTGTCTCGTTTCCTCAGCAACTAGGGACTCTCTGAGCCGGACTTTTCTTGATTGCCAAATGAGAATCATAATTTCTACTTCACCCATTTCTAAGATTTTTTTGAAGTACTGTATCAGAGAATAGTCTGAAAGACACTAAAATGCAAACTATGAGTTTTTTCCAAAAGGTCGGAACTTGGGCAGTTTGCTGCCTTCACACTTCTGTTTCTCTTCTGCTACATTTTCTCAAGAAATCCTCAGTGTAGCATGAAAGGAAGAGGGTGGTTTGAATCCCGTCTAACAGCTGTGGGCAAGTTCTTTCAGGTCTTTGAACCCAAGTTTTCACATTTGTTAAGTGAGATTAGGAATCCTTACTTCAGTTTGGCTGCATCTACGGAAGCATATCCGGTGACCCAGTAATTGCATTGCCAGGACTACGTCTGACAGGAATGTATACATATGCCCACGAAAAGACATTCACAAAAAATATCCACAGCAGCATTACTTATAATAACCACAAACTGAAAATAACCCAAATGGCGGTCAAAGGCAGGATAAATTGTGGCATATTCATATAATGGAGTACTCTACAGTAATGGGAATGAGCAAACGCCTACCATTGCAACAGTACGTTTATGAATGAATCTCATAAACATAATATTGGGTCAAAGAAGCCAACACATAGGAGTACGTATCATGTTATTCCATTTCGATGAACTCCTCTGTGGTATTAGACATCAGACCAGTGATTTATCTTGGGTAGGAGAAAGCAGTAACTGGAAGAGGGTATGAGGGTGTCCTCTAGAGTCCTGGACATGTCCTGTTTCTGGGCCTAGTGATAGTTACCCAGTATAATTCATTTTATAGAAAGTATCAAATTGTGTACCAATGGTCTGTGTGTTTTTTATGTGTTTTATACTTAAAGAAAGCTTATTGAAGAAGAGACATACTTTGAAGAGTGGATGAGAAATTGTCATGTGTCTTGATACAGACAGGACACAGGATGAGTAGACATTAGTATTGGTGTGAATAATAATAAGTCCCAGTATTGGGCTCACATTGTGCCTGGCATTTCAGTGTGGGCCTGGAGTCCCTGGGTGTCACCAGCGGATGGCCAGCTCCCAGGGAAGCCAAGGCTGTGTTGGGGCTTCCAGTGGCTGCCCCTTAGTTTTGTTGCTACAGTGGGAAAAGGCAGGAACTGCTGTTATCCTTGACCTGACCACCGGGCTTGAGTGGCAAAGGGCCCACGTTAGCTGATGTTCACTCAGGCACTCAGCGTCAGTTATTTCACATCGGGTAGAATGACCATGGAGGCCAAGCACGGAAGTATTCTCCAAGGCTTCTTGGGAATAACCGAGTCATCTGAGCTGAAACAAGTGCATGTGATGATGCCAGTGCCACTGGTATTAACTGCAAGCACCATAGTCTAAATCCTTGCTAGTGACAGGCCCTGTGCTCGGCCCCTACAGTCATGACTCATTGACTCCCGTCAGCAACCCTGGGAGGTTTCATACTGTTAGTCCCATTTTGTAGATGAAGAGACCGAAGCTCAGACAGACGAACCCATTTTCCTAGATTGTACAGCAATGAAGTGTAGAGTTGTGGCTCAAGCCCAGGCTCACCTGATTCCAAACTCCAAGCTCCTGAACTTCCTTTACCCCCCTCTCTCCCCTGTAGGAGAGAGGAAGGAAAGATGGAGGAACTAGTCTTTCCCTTTCTCTGAATTTGGTATAAGCAGGAGGACCGTGGAAGGGTTTTGTTAGTTCGTTTGTTTTAAACAGTTTTTAGGTCTGGTAACTTGTGGAGGAGTGATGGCACGAGGAGGTCCTTGCTGACCCCCTGTATTCTTAGGCGGGAAAAAGTTTTTCGTGATTCTGAGAAATCTTTTCAAAATGGTTGCTCACAAAAACTGGGGAAAAAAAACACAACAATGTTTTGCTTCGGTGGCGTGTTCATAGGGACCCCCCCCCAAGAAAACCACGTTTTTTGTGACATTTGAGATCAAAGACAACCTGAAGCAGCTCTGTTATTTATTCGTGTGAGGAAGTCCACAGTGGAAGTATAAAGAAAGGAAGTTAGGTGAAAGAAAACTGTGCATTTTCTAAGCTGTGGGCTAAGTGCACGCTCCACAGGAGGGGCTGTTGTGTTTCTGTGTTGTTGCTTACAGCCTGCACCTGATCTAATGAACACCCACTATTTCCCTTAAACTCCTGATGTCAGGCATGAGTGATAGGAGGGGAGTTAAAAGAAAAACAGAAAACCTACCGATAGAGTTTACATAAAAATGATCTAAGGCTGAATCATGTGGTTTGGAGGCATACTCAAATGAAGACAAACAATTTGCAGGGATTATGCAAAAATAGTAGCTTGGGCGTGTGAAATTGCCGTTATTTTAACACACAAAAGTAGCAATTTCCTATAGTCAATACTACTTATGATATTTTGTTACTTTATCTTGGCTTTCACTTGTATTAGGATATTCTCTCCACTCGTGTAACATTGCAAGATCGGCAAGACATCTGTTTTCATTTCTATTGTGCAGTTGAGGGAAGTAAGACACTAAGTGAATAAATAGCTCATCTAAGTTCAGAAACTTCTCTAGGGTTCCCTAGTGCCACAAGGGACTTGTAACAGAGTAGAATGTATTCGTTGCGATTAACAAAAACAAGGAAACAAAGGACAAAACCCCCACACCTCAAACTGCCTTAAGGAATAAACAAACCAAAAAACAAAACTGGAGGATTTATTGGCTCCTGTAACCCAAGAGTTTAGAATTGGATCCCAGAACTCAAATCACGCCATCAACACTGAGTGCCCTTCATTCTCAACTCTGCGTTCTGCTGTGCGGGCTTCATTCCTGCACATTCACCAAATGGTGCCAACAGCTCTTGGGGATGTATCTCAAAGGTTTAAAGCTCATGGAAAAGAGTCACCATCTTTGAACCCCTGTCCCCTGAAGTGCAGAGACGCATTCTGCTTGGATTGGATTGGGCCATAAATCTGCCTGATGCAATTATTGATGCAGGTAGTGAATGTTGTGCTTTAAGTGATCCAGTCTGGGTCCCCATACCCTCCTCTGGCTGGGAGTAGGCTTCCCTGGAACCACATTGACTGGAAATGGGGAGATGCTAGGCAGGAAGTGGGACAGATAGATAGATACTAAGGGCAAAATTTCCAACAAGTACCATTTCGTCTTAGAGATCACTGACCCCAAGTTGGTCTTTTTGCAGATGAGGAAACAAGGCTAGCCACATGTCTCTTACTTCCCAACACTTGTTACTTCCCATGTGGTCACTCTACCTCATATATGGCCAGTTCATTGGCTCCATGCAGCTGTCTGTGAGTCTAGGAAAAACATCTTTGGAGGAAAGATCTAACATGTGGATTTCTTTGCAGTGACAAATAGGAGTCACAGCAGTGAAGTGCAAGACTACGACAGTGAGGGACAGAACATGATGCCTGTGGACCAGTGTTCTCCTACTCTGAAGTGGCAGCCATACCAAAGTGTTCCTTGGCACAGTTTGTTAAATGGTCGTTATGAAAACCTGTAAGTGGCTCAGGAACCCCTGGTGCTGTGCTGGAGAGTGAGGGAAGGAAGGCAGTGCTAATCTTCAGGACTAAATCAAAGTATTTGGGCTTTGATGCCATTCCTGCTTGAATAGGATGGGTCAATGAGAAAGTGTGTTTTATTCCTTATGTTTCGCATTCCAACTAATGAATAGTTGAGACGTGGATTTCTGACCTTTAGGAGTCCAGTCGTATCATTCTAACGCATTATAATTTGCCCACTAAACGATGGAGGGAGAGAATCTTTCTGAAATCAATACCCAGTTCACCTAAATGCTGGAAAATGGAGATTTCCCAAATCAGTAACATTTGATCCTGGACTGAATTTAAAATTCCATAAAATACTGTTTTAGGGGGCCACATTAAATGCTAGCTAGTGGCAATACCACTTCCCCAATATTTATGTTGTGAATCAGTATTGTCAAGTTCATTGTCAACATATATGGCAGCAGTCACCGTTGGTGGTGGCTTTGTATTAGGAGACTGAAATGAAAACATAGAAAATATCTTTAAACTGGAAAAACTTTCATCCTAATCTTGTGAGATTATAGTTTCAAGAAGTAAATGTGGACTTACATATTATTGCTCTTAAATGTCGTCAGAGCCTTCTCTTTATTCTTCTAGAATTTTTAAGATTATAAATGCCTTCTTGAAAAATCTAAAACAATGTTAATGGTTAAGGAATAGGATTTTCAAGTAATAAATAAATACAAAATAAGAAATGTTGATTTACAAACTTGAGGGCTTTCATGGTATTTTCCAAATTCAAATATAGCCTCTTTAAGAGCAAAACTTATCACTAGGACTTCCATGTTGGATGAACTAGAAGGGGGAAATCTTTTCCTTCAAACAAATTCTAAGGACTGAAACAAACTTTGGGAGTTGGTCTATTGAATGGGAGGCAGAAAGAAGCAAATTGCTAATTGCATCGTTGAACTGTCACAACTTTTGTCTTTGCCACTGTGTGCAATTAGAAAAAAAAATGAAGGGTCCATAGGTCTTGGTTTTGAGTCTTAATCTTCATTTAGTTATATATTGGGGAGTATTTCGTACACTCTCCTAAATATGAGTACCAAGGTATGAAACTGTTGATCAAGTTCTTGAGGTAGTTTGCCTTTCTTCTCATTTGAGTAGATTTTTTTTTTAAAGTTTATCTGAACAGCCAATCTAAGCTCCACTGATCTGGAAAAAAAGGAGAACCTGGATGATATCAGCTCAAAGGTATAGAGGCAGATTTATTTTGAATGCTTAGATATAATTCATTTTTCTTAAGTGAATGAATAGAACAATATTAAATTTTTTTAATGTTTTATTTATTCCTGAGAGAGAGAGAGAGAAAGAGAGACAGCATGAGCAGGGGAGGGTCAGAGAGAGAGGGAGACAGAATCCGAAGCAAGCTCCAGGCTCTGAGCTAGCTGAGAGCACAGAGCCCGACGTGGGGCTTGAACCCATGAACCGTGAGATTGTGACCTGAGCCGGAGTCAGTCGCTTAACTGACTGAGCCACCCAGGTGCCCCAAAAAGAACAATAGTAATCTACATTAGAATTCAGGTCATCTTACTTTCACTACTCATATCGTTGAGATAGAAAATCACTTGTCTCAGATTATTATGTTTAGTTTGATACAAAAATATTGTTTCCTTAAATTTACCTAGAAGCAATGAAGTTACGGGATTGAAAATGTATCAAAAGCTTTTTTTCGGAGTGATATGTAAGACTTGTGTCAACAGAGCTTGTTTAAAAAGCCAGTTTAGGGGCGCCTGGGTGGCTTAGTCGGTTAAGCGTCCGACTTTCGCTTAAGTCATGATCTCGCGGTTCGTGGGTTCGAGCCCCGCGTCAGGCTCTGTGCTGACTGCCAGCTCAGAGCCTGGAGCCTGTTTCAGTCTGTGACTCCCTCTCTCTCTGACCCTCCCCTGCTCACACTGTCTCTCTCTCTCAGAAATAAATAAAACATTAAAAAAAAATTAAAAAAAAAAGCCAGTTTAGTTGACTATATGTATATCTTTTGATATCAAAATCAGAATAACCATTTTTAGGTAAATAAATTTCTATAACCAGAGATCAATGTTTATGATTCATAATAATCTTCAACGGTATAGTTGTTGGTTGATTCAGCTTCTCCTTCTAGCTATTTTTAAATTTCAGGCTAATGCTCATATCTGAGCTATAAACCTTACCTTCTTTGGAGTTTTTGATAGTGAAACATGGAAGATCACAAAATGATATTTCCTTTTTTCTCAACCAAGACAGTTCTTATTACCCTCGGCAGTAAAATCTATATAATTCAATTCATCTAGCCTTTAGATGAGCAAGTTAGAAGATTAGTTCTAGAAACCTGAGTCAATATGAAGTTCCCAGATGACATAAGATGTGTGGCCTTTATCAAATCCTTCATTCAATGACTGTTCCTGAATTTGCTGCTGGCAGCCACTAGGATTGTGGAGTCTTTGACAGATCAGCTACTTGGAGGTAATCAATGGCCCAGTGACTCGATCCATTGGGAAGGCGCTTACCTTGCAAAGAACATGAACACTCTTTTCCCAAGAGACTCGTTCATATTTTCTGTCTCTGGAGTTAAAGCAAAATTTAGAAACTCAATGTTCATTATACTGGCAGCCATCCAAACTGAGATCCCAGGAAGAAACCCACATACAGAGCAGCAGAGAGCCCACAGAGCAGTAAGTCTTGCCCTCCTCTGCCTGTGGTCCTGGGAAGGAGCTTCTTTCCTGAGGAAAACCCCACATTTAGGAATCTTGATGGATCAGAAATCTGTTCCATTTGTACAACATGGATGCGGAAAATGCACCAAAAAGTTTTCACCTTTTGTATTCTCTTCTCTACTCATTTAGGATGTTTTCTTTTTCTTAACACTGCAAAGTATTTCATTAAACATGTCATACACATAGCATTGCTATTGAAAAGAATTTGATAGGACAAATAACACAGGAGTCTGATTAGCCACCCCGTCACTTCTGTTCCCAGCAGAAGTAACCAGCATCGTAGATTTTCAGTGCTGTTACCAGATCAGGAGGCTAAGAAGGAAATGACCGAACTCTGGTAAAAACAGGTTTTCAGTCAGTTTTCTGACTGGCTCTGGTTACTTTGGTTTAAAGCTATTCCTAGTAATTCTGACCAGTCTGCCTTTTTCTTATGACCACGAATAGGCTGAATCCAAGGGATTCACTCATCTGAGGGACTATTTGAGTGTGGTATTGCTGATGACATCTAGAGCCTTTTTTTTAGGGATGAAAAAAGATGAATTTTATCCCAGATATTTCATAAGCCTGACCGATGTGGTGATTTCTCAACGTCTGGACTATGTCTTTCTGTTGAGTGGTGGAGTCAAATTAGAATTCTGGAAAGCACAAAGGGAAAAGGCAGGCCAAGGCAACAATGCTTCCATTTGGCAAGAATTGTGCTTCTTCCTTGTGAGAAAACAAAATGCTGTGAGAAAGCCATCTGTGTTTTGAAATAGCATTTTCAAATGCTCAGCAAAAATTCACCAAATTGATTCAATATAGCAACAATCACTTTCCACAATATATTTTCTTGAAATGTTTATACAATTAATATTATTAATGAAAGAAAATGTGTGGAGAATGTTTGTTAAATTGGTTTCTCAATTCCTCTTTCCATAGACCCAATATAGGCTATCGAGTTGTCACAGACAAAGGATTTAATTTTTCACCAGCAGATGAAGCTTTTGTTTGCCAAAAGAAAAACCATTTTCAGATAACCATCTATATCCAAGTTTGGGGAAGTCCAAAATTTGTCAAAACCCAAATGGGCCTAAAGCCAATAGAAATGTTTTACTTGAAAGCTTTTGGGGTTAAGGTAAGTTGTTTATTTAACTCAATTTAATTAAGCTAATTTAATTAAGTGTTCCAGTTATCTGTTGCTGCGTAACAACAACTATTCCTTAAACTTAGCCACCAAAAATATTAACAGTCATCTGTTTGGGTCACAAATGTGCAGGTTGGTTAGGGGTTGGCTCTGACAGTTCGTGTCTGTTCATGTCCTCAGCTGGGCCTGGAATCAGTATCCAAGATGGCTCATTTATATGTCTGTCAAGTTTGGGCTGGCCATTGGCCAGGAGCTCAAATGAGACCGTGGCTGGGAGGCCTTGGCTCTTCTTCACATGGACCTCTCTGTGGGATAGGTTGTGCTGCCTCACAGCATGGTAGATGGGTTCTAAGAATAAATGTTCCAAGACATAGGAAGCGGAAGCTGCTAATTTCTGAAGTCTGAAAGTGTCTCAGAAACTGGGAGAACATCACTTCAAACTCCATTTCGATCGTTTTCAGTATATAAATCTTGCACTTTTTTTTTTTTTACTAAATGTAATTATTTTATTCTTCTTGACACTGGTACATTTTCAAATGCATCAGATTCAAAGTTTTCACCAAATTTCCAAATAGGTCTCTGACTTGAAAAAGCCAAGGAACCATTAATTTAGTCAATGTACCCTTTTTTCCAGTTTAACAGAGGGGAGACTGAGTCACAATAAAGTTACACAGTTCATCCAAGATAAGAGAATGAGAGAGTTGAGTTTAGAATGCAGGTAGGATCATTCTTGAGTGGTCAACAAGTCTTTATTAACTTAATACCTCAGATCCAGCTTCTCAGCGGGAGGAGCATCCATTATCTGTGTATTTTGTTCTGATTATTAACCTGAGCTTAGACACTGAGTCTCCCAAAATGGGACTTGACTGCTGGACCCATCAGCTGCTCTTGCTCCAAACTGAGTTCTTAAACCAAACCAAAGGTAAATACAAATGACAAAAAGCAACAAAACATATTTTTCTGATTATGTAAGTAATATGAATCCATTATGAAAATTTTGAGATGCAATAGAAAACTACAAAGAAAGAGAAAATTCATTCATATTTGGGACCCACCATTTTGTAGTCTAATTTTTTCTGTTATTAAAATTAATCTCAGGGTGCCTGGGTGGCTCAGTCATTTGAGTGTCTGACTGTTTCGGTTCAGGTCATGATCCCAAAGTCTTGGGATTGAGCCCGATGTCAGGCTTCTTACTGGGCAGAGAGCCTGCTTAAGATTCTCTCTCTCCCCCTCTGCCCCTCCCACTGGCTCTCTCTCTTTCTAATGAAAAGTTTTTAGAATTAATCTCATATTGTTAATAGTATATTATGAAAGTAATGTGATATTATTAAAGACTCTATAAGATATTGTTTACAAAGATGATAGTTTTTTTTTTAATTTTTTTAAAATGTTTTATTTATTTCTAGGAGAGAGAGAGAGAAGGGGGAGACAGCGTGAGCAGGGGAGGGTCAGAGAAAGAGGGAGTCACAGACTGAAACAGGCTCCAGGCTCTGAGCTGGCAGCCAGCACAGAGCCCGACGCGGGGCTCGAACCCACGAACCGTGAGATCATGACCTAAGCGAAAGTCGGACGCTTAACCGACTAAGCCACCCAGGCGCCCCCAAAGATGATAGTTTTTATTCTATAAATGTATCATATTCCTGCATTATTATAAGTTTTGCTTATTTTCAATTTTTTATTGTTAGTCAAACCTCAGTAAACATCCACGTATACCTGTCTTTGCATGAAGATACATTCCAGAAGAATTTATACATCAAAGGCACGAACATTCTTAAAACTCTTGATGTAGATTGCCCAGTTGCTTTTCAGAAAAATTGTTATTATGCTAATACCCACAAGCCCTATATGACAAGGCAGGTCTCACTACACCCTTCCCACTATTCATTAAGAGCAAGAAGAGTTTTGTACCAAGTACTGAAAAAAATGCCATTCTCTGTATTTTATTTCTTTTTATTGTTTATTAGTATTTCTTCTCATTGGAATGTAAGCTCTTCAAGGGCTGGGATTTCTGTTAATTTTTCCACTGCTCATATCCAGTGTCTCGAGTAATGCCTGGTACATAGCAGGTGCTCTGACATGAATGAATAAATGAATGAATGAATGCACGTATCTATGGAATGAATGGATAAATGAATGAATGAAAGCTTGTATCCTTTGAGCTGCCTTGCTGATGTGTTTTACTCCTGATGTTTTAACCACCTACTAGCTCACACTATAATCACCGTTCACTTGAAGTTTTCTGTTGTCTTGTGTTTTCATTGTTTAGTTTTACAGATGTTTGTTTCTCACCAGTAGCATACTGCTTAAGGTTGGGGCCATTGCCTTATATGTCTTTTCAGTGACTTGTTCCTCCTACCCAGTCTGTATCATGATACCTTGGAAAACTTTTAAAGTACTTGAATGTTCTTTACTAATGAACATTTTTATTAATAAATTTATGTGTTCAGTAACTGATTTACTTTTTCTTATTCCAAACAGGTAGAAGCCACCAATCAAATAATTGCTATCGAACAATCCCAAGCAGATAGAAGCAAAAAGATTTTCAATCCTGTTAAGTAAGAATTTCTTTTCTGAATTCCTTTGTTAATGCTATGGGGAAAAAGACCTATTGCCCAATATATTTTGTTTATTAAAACTGAATCCCACTGACCATATGATTTCACTTACATGTGGAATCTAAAGAACAAAATAAATGAACAAACAAACAGAAAGCAGAAACATACCTATAAATACAGAGAACAAACTGATGGTTGCCAGAGGGGAGGGCTTGGGTTATGGGCGATTGGGTGAAGGGATGTAGGAGATACAGGCTTCTAGTTATAGAATGAGGAAGTCCCGGGGATGAAAGGCACAGCACGGAGAATACAGTCAGTGTTATTGTGATAGTGTTGTGTAGTAGCTACAGATGCGGTGAGCAGAGCCTAAGTATAGAGATGTCCAATTGCTATGTTGTACACCTGAAACAAATGTAACATTATATATCAACTCTATGTGAATAAAAAAAGTAATAAAGAATTAAAATGAATCCCATTGCAGAAACTGCATTGGTAATAAGATGTTAATATTATGAGCACATGCTTATCAACAAAAATAAGTAGGTAAAACGCATTGAAATAATTTCAAACAAACTCTTGTAAAAAGCTCCATTTTTAAGTCATTATTTTTATCACCCTTTATTACTGACACCCTTGCTAACTACCTGGGTTCCTTGACACAGATTATGATTAGATCTTTCTTTTAAGTTATGCTATGCTTACAATTCATTTTTTCTAATTTTTTAAAGCTGTTTTTAAAATTTTTTAAAAATGTTTTATTTATTTTTGAGGCACGGAGAGACAGAACATGAGCAGCTAAGGGGCAGAGAGAGAGGGAGACACAGAATCTGAAGCAGGTTCCAGGTTCTGAGCTGTTAGCGACAGAGCCTGACACAGGGCTCGAACTCACACACTGTGAGATCATGACCTGAGCTGAAGTCAGTCGCTTAACCGACTGAGCCACCCAGGCGCCCCTAAAGCTATGTTGATAGATTGCCTAATGAGTTCCAAAATGGAAAGCACACAGCCCTGGGATTATCCCAAGCAACATGGCAGTCCAAGGTGAGCCTTCGTCCTGTGGAATGACTTGGAGTGTGATTTGCTTTTCAGTTATTTGTCTGGGAGGTAGTTGACACATCTCAGTGTTCTGCCCCTGAGGCACTCCCCTTCAGGGTGGAAAGAAAATGGTCCTGCTGCCTGGAGAGAGGAGGCAGGAACCTGGCCTGACCCTCACGTGGGAGCCATGTGTACAAACACAGCAGTAAAGTTGTCTGGTGCATCTGGTTCTCCCTCTCCCACCCAGGCAGTCTGGGTGTGGTCTTCCTTAGGGGCCAGGGCAGGAGGGGGAAATATGTGAAGGGGATACAAAGGAGTTCGTGAGAAACCTCGAGAAATTGCTCGTCAGGAGGCAGCTCTAGCAACAGTGGCAGAGGCGCACATGAAATGTCTTTTCTCCCCATTGTGGAGTTAAAAGAACCCATATGTGGTACAGGGAGCATACTGCCCTTATGAGTCAGAAACTCCAGGCTGGAGCTTCTGCTGAATGAGCATATCTTACTTTTCAAGAATTATTCCCTGGCAGCCATTCCAGACCATGTTGGGGGGAGTTTATTAAAAACCAGTGACTGACATGCTTGAGACTCTCAGAATGAGTTAGATATGACCAAGGAGTCTACATTCTCTCACAGTCTCTTGGTATTTCTGTTGTTTGTTTTAGAATTGACCTGCTGGCTGACCAGGTCACCAAAATCACACTGGGCCGGTTACACTTCAGTGAAACTACAGCAAATAATATGAGGAAGAAGGGAAAACCAAATCCTGACCAGAGGTACAGGCATCCCTGTGTATGCCCCACGGTGGCCGGCTACTTGATCGGACTGGCTAGTGCTCTCCAGAGGCCCCTCTGATCTTCCTGGTCACACCAGGCTGCCTTTGGCCACTTCCCCCTTCTTGACTCTTCCTGTTTATTAACACATCTCCCTTACCCTTAGGTGTCTTTCCTGATCCATGCTCATCTCCCACGGTGCCTTCTTTCCTGTCCAACCCCAGATCTGTTTGCCTTCAAGCCCTCCATGATTCTCTAGAGTGACCACATGTTTATGCCTCACTGCCGTCCAGGGGTTGAGGACCAACTGCTCTGCTCAAGCCTGTGTGGTGGTCACTAGTGTAAAGCCCCGAGTCCTGGAGTTCTGCTCTAGCTTCTTTTTGATTAAAAAACAAAAGGAACTTGCAGTGATGATTTACACCTATGGTTCTCATAGTGCGGCCCCGGGTGAGCAGAGACTGTGTTGCCAAGACGCTTGTTAGAAGCGTCCAGTCTCTCAGGCCTCACTGAAGATCTACAGAATCAAAAGCTCTGGAGTGGGGACCAATAATTTGTATTTTAATAAATTCTCCAGTTGACTTTGATGCATATTCAAGTTTGGGATCATTGGTTTTAGAACATACGCTTTGGAGTTAGAAAAAAACTGAGTTTGAAATTTGATACCGCCATTTACTAGCCGGATGACCTTGAGCATGCAATTTAACCCTCTGAGACTCATTTTCCCATTCTCTAAAATGGGGACAATGTTCATATCCTATGCCAACAGGGTTGTTTTGGGGTTCTAAATGATATACTATAGATCACCTGCTTAGCTCAGTGTATGACACATTTTGAAGACTCAGATAATGGTTAATAATTATAACGAAAATAACACTTATTACTATTACTGTGTTATTTTAGAAATAGGGGAGAACTCTTATTTTCTAAGGAGGTGTTGCAGAGGAACTTGGCAAGGTTTTTTCATGTGGTTCTTAAAGCAAAAGCTCCTCTCATAGGGATAGTTTTATTTTGACTTTCAAAAAAAATGATCCGATATTAAAAATGCCTCATCAGTGTTACACATGAAGAAGCTTTTGAAATAACATTGATGAAAACTGCATTGGGAGCAACTGGAGCACAGGGTCCAGGTGTTTGACTAAGTCACGGCATGAAGGTCTACAGTGCACATGGCCTAGAACAGATGAGGGGGAAGGGCCCCATGTGGTTGAGCAAGCCCTGCTGTGACAGGGTAGGTAGCGGGGGTAGCTCTCAGCAAAGGGACCTCTAAGGTGGTACCTGTTATGCATTTGTTTGTGAGCAGTGCTGTGCTGTGGGGCTTGCAGAACAGCTCACACATACCTCAGACTGGGAAAGGGTGGACCCAGAACAATCCTGAGTGAATCCACTGCTATTCCATCTCACAGGAGGGGCAGCTGACAGCAGAGTAGAAAATCTTTAAATACGCAAACCTACCTAGGTAAATTCACTGTTGATGAACTGTTGTATGGCATTTGATTGCACAAATTATGTCTGTTTCCTTATGCGTTGGCATTGAGCTGCTGTTTTTGACTTAGATACTTCATGTTGGTGGTTGGACTGTATGCCGCTAACCAAGACCAGTTCTATCTGTTGTCTGCCCACATCTCTGAACGGATCATTGTAAGGGTAAGGTTCAGTTCTTTAATCTTTCTGAATCCCACCTGCTTTTCTCATCTGAAGTAGAATTTGCATTTTCATTGCATTTTCATTTCATGCTTGAAGTATGTGGTTTCCCCACTGATGGTAGTAATAGCGGATATTATTATTTAGTTTTCACATAATTCTCTCAACCAGGAGAATTTTTGTCTGCCAGAGGTCATTTGGCAACGTCTGCAAACATGTTTTTGGTGGTCTCAACTGGGGTGCTCCTGGCATCTAGTGGGTACAAGTTGGGGATACTGCTCAATCCCTTACAATGAACAAGAAAGCCCCCACGACAAAGAGTTACCCTTTCAAAATGTCAGTAGTGCCGCAGCTGAGAAACCCTGGCTTAAATGCTACGTTCCTGAATAATTTATATATGACGTCATTTTACCTTGGGTCACATTTACATTACCTTCTTTACATGCAGAGGAACTGAGGCTCAAGGAGGAGAGAAACTCATCGTCATTGAACAGCTTGTGAATGATGGAGCCCAGGTTACAACCTAATTCTCTCTAATCCCACAGCCCACAGGGTGGGGAGAGTAGTTAAGAAGGCATTTCATACCCAAAAGTGATTGGTGACCCCAGGAGCATCCGGGCCCCTGCCTAGCACAGAGTGATGGTTCAGCACGTTTTGCTGAATGAATGATTGGTCACAGCTGTGGACAGGCATCTTGGCCGCCACAAAAGCATAAAACTGTTGGCAGCTGGAGATGCAGCTGTGTGAGGCCAGGCTGGCCACCAGGGAGAATGCCAGGGGCATAAGGTAAACGGGTCACCACCAGCCTGGCCGCCGGGGAGGAGCTGACCTGTGACACGAGTAGGGCATGTGAAGTCCAACAGGAGAAATCGTTCAGTGTGGGCATGACCACATATGTGGCTGTGACTCTTAGGCCTGGGGACCAGATCTGCCTATTTGGGAAAATGAGTCTTTCCTCTCTTGCCTCAAGCTGTTCTGAAACAAAGGGCCCTCTGTGTAATTCTTTTAATCAATTAAAACTAATAAGCCACCTACAAGTGGAAACCCTTTAAACTGCATCTCAAACTTCTAGTGGGGGTGAAGTAATGATGGAAATGAGGTAAAACACTTGTGTCCAGATGTTCCAGGGTAAGGGCTGGGCTACGTGCCTGCCGTTTTTGTGGGACCTGATCTAATCTGTGGCAAACAAGGTGCCGCTGGAGCAAAGGCAGATGGGACCCTTTTGTGTGGTCATGGAGCAGGGGCAGTGGGGTTGGGGGGGGCGGTCTTTGACACCTCTCCTGATGCAATCTGGGATTGCTGTGCTGCACTAACAAGTGTGATTTTAAAGTCAAGTCACTTATTGTTTCTGTTTTTTCAGAGGGAGGAATAAAGACAGATAATGCCATTGTTTTCGGAGTTAGCATAGATTAGATCTCATGAAAGTGTTGCTTTCAGCTGGGAAACTCATGCTTGAGTCTGGCAGTCTGCTAGTCACCTGCATACCTTGAATAATTTACCTGGTGTCAGGTCTCTCCATTTCCTGCTGGCAGCTCTGTACTCTGGCTCCTGGAAGTCCACACAGCACCAGTATGAAAGAGAGAGAGAGAGAGAGAGAGAGAGAGAGAGAGAGAGTCTGATGTTCTGTTTCCAGAACTCTGTTAATTGGTGCCTCCCTGTATCCAAAACACAATGATAATTTAACTCATGATGGTAATTTTGAGAAGGTGTTTCTGCAATTTATATTTGTTATGAATACTAAAATACATTAAATTATACTTAGTGTAGATTGGGTGTCATGTCATTCACTAAATTTTTATTTTTAAAAAGTGATCGCCTTCCAGATTTGATTGCTTTCTTCCAGCCATAATTTTTAGTGAGAGAGAACGCACTATTTTAGAAGTGTGCTGGGCAACACAAGGGTTATCCTAACAACAATGAGAAGAAGAAGAATGGTAGTAGTGCAAACCGTTCTCTCCCTCCCCCAAACTGGAAATAGCTCAGTGATACTATTTTACTCTGACCACAAATGCAGAAGTGAAAATGAATGCACTTTTGAATCTGTTTAATTGTTGAACGTTGAAACCAACCAAGAGAAAAAAATTGAACTTCAGAAATGATGTTTGGGGCAGCTGGGTGGCTCAGTTGGTTGAACGTCTGACTCTTGTTCTCAGCTCAGGTCTTGATCTCAGGGTCATAAGTTCAAGCCCCACATTGGGCTCCACACTGGGCATGAAGCCTACTTATAAAAGAAGAAAGGAAAAAGAAAAAAGAACTGGTGATATGTTTGAATCAGTGAGTTTTCAAAATGTCCACAGAACACATTTCCTGACCCTAAGTTTCTAGAGCACTCTATACAGGTATATGCCTTGAACATATATATATATATGATTAGATAGAGCACCGACCAGCTTACCTTCTCTAAAAAAGCCAGATGTGCCCTCCTAGGTCATGGCCGGGGTCTGTTAATTTGAGCTCCAGAATAAAGGAAGAAAAATTTGACAACTGAAGATGTTATAAGAGCAGAAGGCATTATATGGAGAACTGCAAATTGCACTGAGCAAATCCAGGTTCATTTTGAGGCCTAAGAATCATTCTTCCCAATAGCAGAGATTAACATAAAGGGCAAATGTATGAGTCTTGGACTAGATGAGTTTCAGGCCTCCAGGAGACCATGCCTGTTAGAATTCTCCTTGGGGAGAGAATGGTGGGCACGATCCAGTAATTGTTCACCTGGGTTTGTCAATCAGAGCAGCGTTAGAAATATGTTATGGTCCTGTAGTGTAAATTGACCAATTTCATGGAAATTAAGGTTTACTCCAAGGACAGATTTCTTTCCCAGGTCTTTGTTTTTGGGGGCATTCTGCAGTGGAGTTCCTTCACATTCTCCCTGTTAATGACTAGGTTTTCATTCAGCTCCACTTTCCTTCTAAAACATGTAATTAAACCTGGTTTGGAGTGCTGTGTTGTAAGCAGGAGGGATGATTGCTTTTGTCTGCCCTTCAAAGGCACACTGGGGTTTCCTAGTTTTGAAAACTAATACATTATTCCAGTTTCTTTTCCAGAAGAATAAAAATGGGCATATCCCCAAGAAGTCCCCTTTACTGCCCTGCAAACTGTACTGCCCCAAGATGGGAAACCAGCAAACAGGAGCAGGGAAAACAAAAGAAATAGTGCAGCTGCAGGGATGGAGAGGGATGGGCATAGAGCAAATCCATCCCAGGGCCCGTCTCCATTGCCACCAGCCCTTTTCCACAAACCCCCTTCCCTCCCCCAACACACACACACACACACACACACACACACACACACACACACACACCCCTACCTTTTCTGGAGTTCAGATGAATTTTTTATTTACCCAGAGGAATCCATGTGTGGAGCAATGTCCATTTCACCCTGTAGCTGGGATTCAACTTTTTGGTTACTATGGAAGAGACAACCCGACCAGGAGTGTATGGTACAAAGAGTCCCCTGGAGAGTAGAACAGAGATACTGGGGTCCCTCTGCCACACTTGTTGTTTTTTAAAATGTTTATTTATTTTGAGAGAAAGAGAGAGACAGAGAGAGAATTTGAGCAGGGGAGGGACAGGGAGAGAGAGAGAGGGAATCCCAGTCAGGCTCCACATTGTCAGTGCAGAGCCTGATGCAGGTCTCAAACTCATGAACTGTGAGATCATGACCTGAACTGAAATCAGTAGTTGGACACCTAACCAACTGAGCCGTGCGGGCGCCCCCACAGCTTTTGATTCAGTAGGTTGAATGTACATTTCTGACAAGTTTCCAGGAGATGCTGATGCTGCTGACTGCTGACCTTTGGACCACATGTTGAGTAGCACTGGTAGGGAGCATTTCTAGGCCCATTTTCCATAGCACTTTCAAAAGATACAAAAATCGATTTGTTATGAACGGCCTTCCTCAACTCAGCCTCTCCTATTATGCTCTTTGTCTGCTGCTTTCAAAGCCCAAACAAAGCAAAGCAAAGAAATTCCAGCTTTCCATTCCAAATTCAGAACAAATCTCAAATTACTATTAATTGCTATTTCCTATTCCAAGCACCTGCAGAGGGCGCCATTTACATTTTACTCAGTGAATGGCGCTCCCTGGCAGAATTTCGCAACTTTGCCACTGTGTTGCTGAGGAGAGCAGATTAAATGAATACAGGCATATTTCAGGCTCCAAACCAAACCTTTTAGAGATGGTGGAGGGTCCTGCCTCGATGTTCATGGCTGCTGACTGATGATTGGGGTAGTTGCTGAAGGTGGGGGTGGCTGTGACAATTTCTTAAAATAAGACAACAATGAAGTTTGCCACATCAATTGATTCTTCCTCTTATGAATAGTCCCTTATAGCATGTGATGCTGTGTGACGGCATTTTACCCGCTATAGAACTTCTTTCAAAATTGGGGCCAGTCCTATGAAACCCTGTCACTTTACCAAATAAGTTTATGTCATATTCTAAATCTTCCGTTGTCGTTTCAACAATCTCCACAGCATCTACACCAAAAGTAGATTCCACCTCAAGAGACAAATTTCTTTGCTCATGCATAAGAAGCAACTCTCAATGAACGTTTTAGCATGACATTTCAGCAGTTCATCATCTCTTCAGGCTCTACTTTTCATTTGGTTCTCTTGCTGTTTCTACCACATCTGCAGTTACTTCTTCTGCTAAAATCTTGAACCTCTCAAAGTCATCCATGACAATTGGAATCAACTTCCTCCAACTCCTTTATGAATATTTCCAACTTTTCCCATGAATCAGGAATGTTCATGGGGCGCCTGGGTGGCTCAGTCAGTTAAGTGTCCAACTTCAGCTCAGGTCATGATCTCACGGTTCTTGGGGTCAAGTCCCGCATCAGACTCTGTGCTGATAGCTTGCTCAGAGCCTAGAGCCTGAGCTTCCCTCAGGCTGTGATTCCCTCTCTCTGACCCTCCCTTGTTCTCTCTCTCTCTCTCTCTCTCTCTCCGAAGTAAATAAAA
>NW_027531999.1:3772409-3793558 GCF_008692635.1 Crocuta crocuta | reverse complement strand
ATGTAGAATCCTAGGGGCACCCATCTGGCTGACTCAGTCAGGAGAGCATGTGCTTCTTGATCTTAGGGTTGTGACTTCCAGTCCCACATTAGGCATGGAGCCTACTTAAAACAAAAATAAAATATAGAATGGTGAATCTTTTACAGAAGGTTTTCAATTTACTTTGCTTAGATCCATCAGAGAAATCACTGTCTATGGCAGCTGTAACCTTATGAAATATATTTCTTAAATAACAAGACTTGAAGGTCAAAATTACTCCTTGACCCATGGGATGCAGAATAGATGTTGTGTTAACAGGCATTAAAACAATGTTAATCTCATTGTACATCTCCATCAGAGCTCTTGGATGACCCGGTACTTTGTCAATAAGCAGTCATATTTTGAAAGGAATCTCTTTTTCTGAGCAGTAAGTCTCAACAGTGGGCTTAAAATATTCAGTAAACCATGTTGCAAACAGATATGCTGGCATCCAGGGTTTGTTCCATTTGTAGAGCCCAGGCAGAGTAGATTTAGGGTAACTTTTTAAAAAAATGTATATTTTTAATGTTTATTTTTGAGAGAGAGAGAAAGCACAAGTGGGGGTAGGGCAAGGAGAGAGGAGACAGAGAATCTGAAGCAGGCTGCAGGCTCTGAGCTATCAGTACAGAGCCTGATGCAGGGCTCGAATTGATGAACGGTGAGATCATGACCTGAGCCAAAGTTGGATGCTTAACTGACTGAGCCACCCAGGCACCCTGACTTAGGGTAACTTTTAAGGGCCTGAGGCTTTTTGGAATGGTCAGTGAGCACTGGCTTCAACACAAAGTCAGCATGTCCTTTGAAGTTGTGAAGCTAAGGCATTGGCTTCTCTCTAGCTACAAAAGTCCTAGATGGCATCTTCTTCCAATATAAGACTGTTTCATCTACATTAAAAATCTGTTGCTTAGTGAAGCCATCATCAGTGATTATCCAGATCTCCTGGAGAACTTGCTGCAGCTTCTGTATCAGTACTTGCTGCTTCACTTTGCACTTTTATGTTATACATATGGCATTTCCCCTTAAACTTGAACCAACCTCTGCTAGCTTTAACTTCTCTTCTGCAACTCCCTCACTTCTTTCAGCCTTCATGGAATTGAAAAATTAGGGCCTTGCGCAGGATTAGGCTCTGGCTTAAGGAAATGTTGTGGTTGGTTTGATCTTCTATCCAGACCTCTAAATCTTTCTCCACATCAGCAATAAGGCTGTTTCACTTTCTTATCATTCGTGTGCTCACTGGAGTAGCACTTTTAATTTCCTTTGCATTCCCAACTTGGCTATCTGGTGCCAGAGGCCCAGCTTTCAGCCTATCTTGGCTTCCAACATGCCTTTCTCACTAAGCTTAATCGTTTCTAGCTTATGATGTAAAGTGAGAAACATGTGTCTCTTCCTTTTACTTCGGTACTTAGATACCATTGTAGGGTTATTAATTGGCTTGCTTTTAATATTGTTGGTCTCAAGGAATAGGGAGGGCTGAGGAGACAGAGAGATGGGGAAATGGCTAGTTGGTGAACAGTCAGAATAATACACATAACGTATTGATTAAGTTATTCCATCTTATATGGGCATGGTTTGTGGCTCTCCATTATAATAGTAATAGCAAAGATCACTGATTACCATAATACATGTAATAATAATAAAATTAAAATGTTGGAAATATTGCGAGAATTGTGGCAGAGACATGAAATGAGCAGATGCTGTGACATCCATAGGCTATGGTGCAGACAGACTTGCTTGATGCAGAGTTGCTATAAACCTTCCATTTGTAAAAAAAAAAAAAAAATGTACCAGCTGTGAAGTGTAATAAACCAAAGCTTAATAAAAGGAGATATGCCTGTATTGGTTGGACAGCAGTTGTTATGCACAGCAGTGTGTTAAGGATAATTTGAGATTATTCCTCCTCATTTTTGCAAAGTATTCACATATATGTGATTTCAGAAAATTCCCACCAACACTGTGAGATATATAAAGAAGTCATTATTATCTTTATTCTTCAAATAAAAAAGCCAGTACAGAAGGTTAAGTGACTGCCCCAAGATCACGCAGCCAGTTTGTGTCATGACATAGATTAAAATGTTCAGGTTTTCCCTACATATATGGGGCTGTGGGATAAATAAGGAAAGTATTTTGGAGACTTTAATTCATTTCAGTGTTTGATATCAATGAACGGTGTCATGATGTTCCATATGGGAACACAGCTTCATAATACCAGAAAGAGCTAGTATATTACAGTTTGTTTTGATACATTAAGACTGTGGATACCAAAGGAGGTGGAAAAAAGCTCATAGATTTTATGACATTTCCCATTACCAATGAAAAGGACTCCTCAAAAGGTCTGTATATTTAGAAAATTGCAGATATGGGACCCTTTCCCAAAGGATCTGAACATATTTTAAGGTCTGAGTTTTCATCTGATGAAAGCCAAGTGAGATTGTTATAATTGTTCCAAAAAATTGAATCTACTTAATCTGCTGTTCCAACATGATACCAAGTTTATGATAATAATTATCCCAAAGCTCATTAAGAAAAAAAAAAATCCATCACTGTCTATTTTGTTTCCTTGTAGTGCCTCGTTATGTTTGGAGTAGAGCAAAATGCATCAACATCTATTTGGTATACCTTTGGACTTAGTTGATTGTTTGCTATGATAGGATCTGGGTCAAAGCCAATTTGCCATTCACAGCCCAGGGGGCTCTAGGGACCATGCAGCAAAGCTCTTTAAGTGAATTGACACAAAATGATGTTCAAAGTTGTTACTTCTATTCTTTTTCTGCTTTTGTCAATTGAATGTCAATGGTTGAATCTTCCAAGCTGCTCAGGGTTCAGACAAGTGAGAATGAAAACCTTGAAGATACCTACTTGTGCTTTATCTGAACCCAAACTAAGAACTAAACTTGATGGGCTTTTTTTTATTATTATTATTATTATTTTAAAATCAGTAGCACATGCTTGTGGCAAAAACATTGAAACAATACCAAGAGATTGTATGTTGAACAGTGAATCTCCTTCCCAGACCAGTTTCCCCACCTCCCAGTTCCTGGCCTTGAAGAAACCACTGTTACTGGTGCCTCACATATTCTCCGGAGAGAATTTGCAATGCTCCCTGCAATGCTGAGTTTGCAATGCTCCCTGGGCTGCCCAGAAAGGCAGAAAGTGAAGACATTGCATTAGTGTCGACTTTTTAGATAATCAGGGGCTATAGTGCGTGTCTGAATTTGTGACAGCCTGCCTCAAACACACAAAAGTTTCTCATTTAGAAGAATAGGCCATCATTTTAAAAACATTAATTCTGTTGTGAGGCTTTGGAGGGATTCAGAGATCCCTGCTTAGGCTATTTGGAAATATGTTCAGCAGCCACATGAGGTGGGGAGGAGGGAAGGCAGTAGAGTGAAGAATTCCTCAGCAAAGAATTTCACTTAAGAGTAAAATCTCCAGAACTTTGTCTAATCTCAATAGTTTCACTTGTATTCTCATTGAAGACTGCCCTTGGCCAGGGCTACCTCTGATGGGAAAAGTCAGAATCATTATTTAATAATTAAAGGAAGTATAAGTCCAGCTCCAGAATTTACTAGCTTTGTGGCCTTGGGCACAGAGTCTTTTTGATATCTGTAAAATGAGGAGAATGGTACACATCTCATAGAATGGGGGTATGCACTAGACGCAACAAATGTAGCTATTGTTATCCTTTGTCTTTTTTAAAAAAAATGTTTAACGTTTATTCGTTTCTGAGAGACAGAGAGACAGAGCACAAGTGGGGGAGGGTCAGAGACAGAGGGAAACATAGAATCGGAAACAGGCTCCAGGCTCTGAGCTGTCAGCACAGAGCCAGACGTGGGGCTCGAACTCACGAACCCTGAGATCATGATCTGAGCTGAAGTCAGTTGCTTAAATGACTGAGCCACCCAAGCTCAGTTATCCTTTTCAATGTCATCTGTGTTTGGGGAAAAATTGAGGTGTATTAAGTATATTTTTCCTGTCATTTGCTTGTCAGTTGCATATGAAATCATAAATATTAAAGTGTTTTAAAACTATAAAAGGACTAGCTTAATGCAAAGTATTTTTATTATCTGGGCTTTAATAAACTCATAGTATCTTCTGATGTAAGGTTCTGGTTTTAAATCCTTATCATTGTTATCATTGCTGAAAAGGTTGTTTTGCAACTAGACATCCCAAACCATGGCATTCTGAGGTCCTGCTTGTGGGGAGTAGAGCAGTTAGGGGCTCTCCTGGTGCCACAGTTATTTGGATACCTCAGAATGTCCCATCCAATATATGATTCTCAGGTGAAAGACTTACATAACATTGTTTTCCTCTGCTCTGAGGAAACAAACAATCATCTGTTTGCTACTGTAACTTCAATGGTAACATCGTTCTGTATTTTTTCCAGGCCTCTAACCCTGGGCAGTTTGACAATGACAGTGATGCATTATGGCAGCGAGGACAAGTTCCAGAATCTGTTGTTTGTCATGGTCGAGTGGGAATCAATACAGATGCGCCGGATGAAGCCCTGGTCGTCTGTGGCAACGCGAAAGTGATGGGGACAATTATGCATCCCTCTGACAGCAGGGCAAAGCAGAATATCCAGGAGGTGAGCACAGGGCAGGCCTTGGGCGCCTCTGCTGACACCTGAGTCAGGTGTGACTCAGGTGTGAGTCAGGTGGGCACTCCTGGACTCTGACACACGTCGCACAGAGCATCTCTACATGTCGTCTGTTAATAGGGGATGAACATAATGTATAACGGTTGTGAGTGTTGGAGCCAACAGGCATCTCTGCTGAAAGGGTAACATAGCCCCTACCCAGGAGAATAGATTCACCTGCCAGGAGCAGTGGGCAGTGACAGCATAGCACTGGCTTCCCAAGCAGAAGTCTCTGAGCTGTTTTCCATGGGCCATTGCCCTTCCTTCCACACATTGTCAGCCATTGGAGTTTGCCTTTTCCTTTCTGTCTCCAAATGCCCATCTCCCTGTTCATCTTCTGGGCACTCTCTCAGTCCAGTCCCTGCCTGTATTTCTCCTGGACCCCAGTCTCTCCCTCCCAGAGTCCCAAGGACCAGCCCTGTCAGCCATTCTCTTCCCCATTCATTGTTTTTCTCTGAGGAGTAGTTGGAGACACTCCTCTTCCCCCACCCCTCGCCTCCACGAGGTCAAGCCCATCACCTGAAGCTCAGGGCCAAGACCTTCTCACACTGTGGAGAGACAGTCACCCAGTGGAAGGCAGAAATCAAGCTTAAAAATCAGGCAGTGCTTCACTTTGGGCTCGCCCTGGGCAAAACAACTCCACCCCAACCCAGTGCCTTCATCGTATGATGGAAATGGTGCATCTCTGCTTGACCCCTTTATTTGTTTTGACCCATTGAGATAAGAAGTACTGAATCACCTTGGAAAGTCACAACTGCCATGAAGACCCAAGAGATTAGGTTTAAGATGTGAATCCCTTAGCCAGAGCACTCCTGGTTTGAGCTCTTCCATCCTTGAAATCTGTTTCCCATTTCCTGCTTCTCCTACTTCCCCACCTTCTCACTCACACTGCTGTTCCTATAAGCATTTTTGAGGTTGTCCAGAATTGTGTTTTTAACCTCCTTCCCTTATTCTTTTTTAGCGAATAGGAGACACAATCTGTAAATCATTGGTCATTCTTCCAGACTGCATTCCTTTCCCAGTGCAAATCTGCACTGGTTTTTCTAAACCGGCCAAGGAATGTCCTCCTTTGCTGAGTGCATTCCAAAGAATGATTGTAATTGTAGACTTTTATACTGATTGCAAAGCTGTGGTTCATGTTCGAAGAGCTGTGACCTACTAGCCGGATGGGAACTCTTAGGGCTAGAAAGTTCTCACGTACGTTTCCTGATTCCAGTCCCAGATATTGTGCTTTTTTGGCTTTTAGAAAGAGATAAACTGTCTGTGTTTCAGATCACGCCAACCCAAACTTATTTTTGCAATTGGCTATACAATACCAGGTCTTATCTAAATGCAAATGGAAGATAACAAGCTGGGAAAGTCCCCCACAACTCGTCCCACTACCGCTACCGTTAGGCTTTCCCCCCGAATCCACTTACCAGATGTCTTCTGGTGGTGCCCCTTGTCTGAAGAAAACATATTGTCTTAAAATAACAAGCTTCCCTAGAACTTCTCAAATCCCCTCCACGACACCTTCTTGTACAGATAAAATGTCACCCCAACCCAGGCTCCCAGTGTAGAATTCCTGTATCCCCCGGCTGCTCACGGCAGCATGATGGAAGGGTTCTAGTCCCAGTTCTGGCAAGAACTGGCACAGGGACCTTGGCCCAGAGATGTTCTATGCTTCTGTTTATGCTTCTGTGAACAGAGAAAGCTCACTCCTGTTAAGGGCTTCTTCTAAGCTCATGTACGTGAAGCATTCTTTAGCGGGACAAATAGATATTATCATTATTTACTTCTATAATACACAAATTATATGTAATTCATTTATTAACTTCTTTCATATCAATATATTTGTTCTTAATAGGCCTATCCACATTTATGAAATATAAGTCTCTAGAAACCTTATTGTAGAGGCTGCTTTTAGGCCACAGACTTGAGTGATGGAATGTAGGAAGGGCTCACAGGGACCAGCATGCTGAACACAGACAGGCCCATCAGACGACGCACCTCAGAATATCCATAGGCCTTAAGTAACCAATGGGCTACTTACAATCAGATGTGGTTACCAAAAGAAGTCCATACATCCCCATGCCTCCTCATCTTCCCCATCTAAATACAGCCCCCATCCACTACCTCATTGCAGACAGCCTTTCCCTCACTGTCCTGCCCGCCACTCCTGTTGTGGTATACTTAGTATACTTCTGTCTCCTTTGTTCTGCCTTGGGTGAATTTTTTCATAGCTTGTGCTGCCAGCTTCCACCCAATCGAGTCACTGCACATTTGGGGGCCCGCATCCAATGACGAGAGACACACTTATCAGTCCTGTTCACCATTGCAGACAAAAGAGATGATGGTAACACTGATGATGGGGCTGACAGATGTGTGAACTTCATCTTCACCTCCTGACTCAGTTTGTCCGACTTTTTTTTTTTTTTTTTTTTGTCCGACTTTTAAGAATAGCCATTCCTCCAAATGCTCCAGGAAGTGGACCCTTGGTTAATCTGATTATAAGCATAGGACTGGAGGCAATTTCTCATTCTTAAAGGATGCATGGTAACCAGAGCTGGGTTCTGGATGAGCTGTTGCAAAACAGTGGCCAACACAATTGCCCGGTACTGTGATGATGGGGAGAAATGAATATAAGTTGCTTCCTTGCCCTGGCTCTGTGCCTCCTCACTCAGGGCAACAGAGGCTGTTTTGTAGGTATTAAGCACGTGAGCACTCTGCATAGAGAGTCCTCGTGGAGATCCCTGTACTCATATGGACACGTAGACAAGACACAGAGAAGATAAAGCAAATGTGATTGAACCCCATGCCCTGGAAGCACTGGGAAAATGAGGTTGGCCTTGAAGAGGAGCAGCCTAACTTCTGACACTGTTTCCTGTTGAGACTACAGACTGCAGAAGGAAAGGCAGCTCTTTCAGTGAAAACAGCAAAATTAGGGTGGAGATGATATTCTGGAAAACAGAGGAGCATGAAAATCGTCAAGGCCAATGCAAAAAAGTGAGGAAGCTGAAAGTGGAATGCATCAGTGAAATTCTATGATGAAGGCTGAAAATAAGGCTACAAGAGATTCAAAAATAAAAACCGGGAAAGAAATCAGTTAAGATTCAATGCTCCAAGGGCCAGGAGCCAAATGAAGAAATTCCTCAATTTGGGGTGAGCCAGTGTTACTCAAGCTTTTCCTGATGCGAGACTAATAGTCTAGGCTGTGGCCAGATGGTGGATAACAAGATCTCCCTCCCTGAACCAACTGTGGAGGCCCATAGGCAAGAATGACTTTTCTGTGGTGCACTTCTGGGGTTAATGATAGAGAAGCCTTGGGCGTGAGGCAGCATGACCATGATGGCCATCTACATTCAGGGTCAAAACTTTCCAAAATTGCTGTGGGCAAGATTGTAGCAGACACCTGAGTTCAGCTTCTAGCTTCTTACTCAACCCACACTGATGAGCAAGGTGTGATGTTAAGTGTTGGCCAGTGTTTGGTTCCTGGAGGAGGATTCTGAGAAGGCACAGACAGCCCTTGCCTCGAGGGCTTTCCCTGGGTCAAGTGTACACATAGGAAGCGTTTGGTATGGGCAGTTTGTATTTAGCTTTGGTACGTCTACAGCCCCACATTAGAAACCAGAAGAGCATTTTCTTACAGAAACGTCATAGAAGGAGTTTAGATCCCCAAACCAACCATCAGAATATTCTTCAGCCAAAAATCTCTCTGAAGCACAATGGTAATTAGACCATCAAACCCACACTTTGCTTTGTCCCGCAATATGCCTTCAGGGGAAAATGTATTAAAGGATCCAGCTTAGTCACCAGGGGTCATGTTCCCTCTGTGTAGCTTGGACAGCCTCAGTGAGGACACAGCCTCCTCTGCTTCTTGTCGGTAGCAAAGGTCACCCGTGAGGGCTTGTGTAGGAACCACAGGGATAATGAAAAGTAGGCAAAGCAGCCACAGGACTCCCAAGGGTGCAGGGAATGGGGAACTGGGTGGGGCCTGGCTAGCACAAGGCCAGTCCACACTGGCTCCTGATTGACAGGGATTGTTCTACTGTTTCACTGCCTTCACTCTTTCATGCTGCCTTCTTTCATTGAAGGTTTAGGGTGTCTGTAACATGTGATACACTCTGCTGGGCACTCCAAAGGTCCTGAGATCAACTAGATGTGAGCCTTGCCCTCAAACATAGAACTTAAAAAAAAGATCTAAACTCTGAGTAAGAAATATTCATTACATCTCCAATGCCTAGGACAGCACCTAGCAGACAGTAGCTGCTCATTAAATATTTGCTGAATGAAGGGGCTCACAGAGAGAGCTGTGTGCACAGGGCAATGTGAGATTGTGACTGCTCCTTCTTAGCATGGCCTGCAAGGCCCTGTCTACTCTGGCCTTAATCATTACAGTCTAGTAATGCCAAACTCTGCCCTGGTTGTGCAGACATCATTCAGGGAACTGACTCCCTTGGGGTTTTACTCACGGTGTACATTCCACCTTGCATCCCGGTCTCAGTCTCACCCTTTCCGTCCCTTCTCCCTACCCTGCATCTTTCCCTAACTCCTATCTTAAATTTAGTTTTATTAGGTTTATTTATTAAATTGTTAGTTTAACAAATGTTAGTTGAGTATCAACTACATGCAAGGAACTGTACTAGAAACTGGTAATAAAGTGGTGAACAGAATATCATGGCCTTAAATATGTTCTCACTCTCATGAGATGTATATCCTATAGGGAAGACAGATAATGAAGGTGACACAACTTTGTCTGGTGATACTTTTGATTAGTGCTACGAAGAAAAACAACAGCTCCCATTAGCACATAAGGTGAAGGGACCCTTCCTAGTGTTGGAAATCAAGAAACACTTCCCTGGTGAAAGGATGTTTAAGTTGGGGGAGGAGAAGGTAGGAATGGGAAGGAAAAGCTTTTGAAGCTGGAAGATGCCCTGAGCCAAAGGCCTGAAGTGAAAGGAACAGAACTAGTTTGAAGATCAAAATAAGCCAAGATCTCAGTGGGACTTTGCCATCTCTAGGAAGCCTTCCTTTATGCTCCCCTAGGAATATTTTGGGGTCTTCCTTGAAGCTGCCAAATTCTCTATCCATAATTCCATTTTCACCCTGCATTTCTCACACTGTAATATGTGATGGGTCTGCCTATCTAGTCCACAAACATTAAAAAAAAAAAATTTTATTGAGAGTGAGAGAGACAGAGTGTGAGTGGGAGAGAGGCAGAGAGAGGAGGAGACATAGAATCCGAAGCAGGCTCCAGCCTCTGAGCTGTCAGTACAGAGCCTGTCATGGGCTCAAACCTGCACACCATGAGATCATGACCTGAGCTGAAGTTGGAGGCTTAACTGACTGAGCCATCCAGGCGTCCCACAAACATTTTTTAAAAATTTTATTTAATAAGTTTAAATTTTAGGAAACTTGGAATGTGTAATCCCATAGAAACAGTATGCTACAAAGTCAAGACATTTAGAAAACCTATTTATTCATTTTCATTTTATTTTTAACCGACTGAGCCACCCAGGCACCCTTATCCTTCATTTTATTTTTAAAATTTTCTTAATTTTTATTTTGTTTATTTATGTTTTATGTGAATATAGTTTACACACAATGTTACATTAGTTTTGGGTGTACAACATAGTGATTCAATGACTCTGTGTGTTATGCTATTATCGTCACAAGTATAGCCACCATACAATGCTATCACAACTCCAGTGACTATATTCCCTGTGCTGTACCTTTTATTCCCATGACTTCATTCCATAACTGGAAGCCTGCATCTTTTAAAAAAAATTTTTTAACATTTATTCATTTTTGAGAGACAGAGTTTGAGAATGAGAATGAGCCACAGAATCCAAAGTAGGCTCCAGGCTCTGAGCTGTCAGCACAGAGCCTGACGCGGGGCTCAAACTCAACGGAACTCGAGATCATGACCTGAGCCAAAGTTGGATGCTTAACCGACTGAGCCACCCAGGTGCCCCTGGAAGCTTGTATCTTCCACTTCCCTTCACCTATTTTGCCTATTCTCCCACCACCAAACCTCTGGCAACCATCAGTTTGTTCTCTATACCTGCTTTTTGCTTATTCACTTGTTTTGTTTTTGATTTTGTTTGTGTTTAATTCCACATATAAGTAAAACCAGATGGCATTTGTCTTTATCTGACTTATTTCACTTAGCATAATCCCCTCGAGGTCCATCCATGTTGTCTCAAATAGCAAGACCTCACAATTTTTTAATGGCTGAGTAATATTCCATTGTATGAATATACTACATCTTCTTTACCCATTCATCTAGGGTTGGCCACTTGGGTTGCTTCCATATCTTGGCTATTGTAAATAATGCTACAATAAACATAGGGGTGCATATATCTTTTTGAATTAATGTTTTCACTTTCTTTGGGTATTCACCAGTGGAATTACTGGAACATATGGTATTTCTATTTATAACTTTTCAAGGAACTTCCATACTGTTTTCCACACTGGCTGTACTATTTTAATTCTCACTAACAATGCACAATAGCTGTACCAATTTATATTCCCCATAATAGTGTACCAATTTACGTTCCCACTAATAGTACATTTTTCTCCACATTTTTGCCAGCACTTGTTATTGCTTCTCGTTTTGATTCTAGCCATTCTGACAGGTGTAAGGTGATATCTTACTGTGGTTTTAATTTGCATTTCTATGGTGATTAGTGACAATGAGCATCTTTTCATGTGCCTGTCAGCCCTCTGGATGTCTTCTTTGGAAGAGTGTCTGTTCAGCTTGACTGCCCATTTTTAATCAGATTATTTGTTTTTTTGTATAACTTCTTTATATATTTTGGATACTAACCCCTTATCAAATATATCATTTGCAAATATCTTCTCCCATTTAGTAGGTTACGTTTTTGTTTTGTGGATGGTTTCCTTCACTGTGCAAAAGCTTTTTATTTTGATGTCATCCCAATAGTTTTATTTTTGCTCTTGTTTCCCTTGCCTTAGGAGATATAAATGTTGCCGTGACTGATGTCAGAGAAATTACTACCTGTGTTCCCTTCTATGAGGTTTATGGTTTCAGGTTACACAATTAGTTGACCACAAATTTTAAAAAGCAATCATTTTTTAAAGTCCCAACACTTAGTGTAATGCATTCGATGTTGAAGGTGATTGTTAAATGTTAGTTGAATAAAACAATGAATAAATGAATTGAACCAAGCTTTTAATAGCAGCAAGTATCAAAATAACAGTGAGCTCCAAATTATACTTCCCCATAAGTACCTGAAGGACAGTTTGCCCATTTAGCCAGTTAAGTGTCAAGCCACAATTTTTCACAATCAGCTAAACCAGTGAAGGATGGGGAGCTTTTAATGATATTGGAGGAGCTTTTCAACTCATTCAACAGAGAGGGTCACGGGAGTTGAAGGCTATGTCAGGAGTTTTCATAAAACAAGAATAACAAAGCACTTTTGGTTACTCTAATACATGGATGAATGTCCAAGCAGTGTAATTTTAATTGCCAAGAGACCACTGGTTTTGTAGTCATTATATCTTAAAAGAAAATTATAACTGAAGAGAAAATCCTAAAAGAAAAAGGGCAGGGCACCTGGGTGACTCAGTCTGTTAAGATCCAACTTTGGCTCAGGTCATGATCTCACAGTTTGTGAGTTTGAGCCCCATGTCAGGCTCTGTGCTGACAGCTTGGAGCCTGCTTCAGATTCTGTATCTCCCTCTCTCTCTCTGTTCCTCACCTGCTCGCACTCTTTCTCTCTGTCTCTCTCAAAAATAGATAAAGATTTTTTTAAAAAAGAAAAAAGAAAAAGGGCTGCCAGCATTTTACTTATAGAATAAGGTCATTAAAAAAATTGATTCTGCTATTACCATGAATTCATTTTTAAAAAACCTCAAAAGAGAATCCTTTGAATGAAACATATTTAGCTTTAGGAAACACTCACTTTGTTGTGTATTGTGATCATTTTGCTGGGACCCAGTGACATTATTTTGAGGAATTGGCAGTGAAAGTTGGGAATACCTTCATAACCTGTAAAAGAAGTGAGCTCAGAGAAGCATGCCATCACTGCCCAGAGTGGTTTGGGGGAGAAGCCATCTGTAGGAGAGGAAAGTCTGGATCTTGGAAGGTCCAGCAGGTGGACAATACAGGCTTGCAACCTGCCACTTGAGGAAATGTCTTCCAGTGAGATGTCCAAAAGCAAATCAATAATATAGTAGTTATACCCATTCCTTAAAGGTTGTTACTTGAACTAAGCATTTTCAGTTCATAAGTACAAGGTTGGCCTATATTTGGTGTTTTAGTGTATGTCCATTTGGAAACGATCCCTTGCAATCCTGAGTAGCGATTTTTTTCTCTCTAAAGTGATCAGTCTCCATTCTCAGAAGGAGAGTTCACCCCTCAAAGGAGAGAAAAAAAGGCAAGAGTAGTGAATGGGGGCGATTTCACCCTGTAATTTAGACATAAAAACCCTGTCTTCGTTTGTCAGGGATGGAAGTCACTGACATGGACCTTGAAGCTTTGGTTTCTCTGAGGAGAAAAACAAACTTTTCTTAAAATAGTTCGGGCAAGAAGGAGGAACCGCCCTGCTGTCAACACTCCTAGTTTCTCTGGATCTCTTTGGGCATTGATTTGAATGGGAAATATCTCAGTGGGTGAAATCCGCTCTTCTTTAATTAAATTAGGTTGACACAAGCGAGCAGCTGAAGCGAATAGCCCAAATGAGGATTGTTGAATACGACTACAGACCTGAGTTCGCATCTTCAATGGGAATAAACACTGCCCATGAAACAGGTATGATCACAAGTTCCCTTTTTAATTTCATGTTGTCAACTCTTGAAAGTTTAATTCCCTCTTTATGTGGAGGTTGTGTGCTATGGCAGTGATTTCCTCTGTGAAATCCGTAATCACTAGCATAGGAAAGGTGACAGAAATTTCTGTCATCTTGACTCAACAACCCCATCGCTATTCCTGCACCCCAAGGTACTGGCCGAATATTTTGAATACATTGTTCCTTTTCACTGGAGTCATCTTGCTCAGGGCTGGGGGCGGGGGGCGGGGGGGAGGACAGATGGCAGCTCTAGCTGTAAGAGGTGTGACACTGAGCAGATGCCAGAGAGGGAGAGGTATGGTCAGTCTGGGTCAGAGAAGGGACACAGTGGTGTTTATACTCGTATCCAGGAGTCTTAGAGAAAGAGGGACCATTTAGGTGGCAAATCCTCCTCCAGGAAACTAAAGGAAATCAAGCTGATGCCCTTCCCTTACTTCTTTATACAGGGATTTCAAGGTATTTACTCCCTCCCTCCAACATCTGGCCCAGAGTCTCAAGGAAAAGTCAAGAAAATGACACCCCTACTTTTAATCCTATGGTGGTTATGGGCTCAAAATTCCTTCTTCAAATGTATCATAGATCAAAGCGAAAGCTGTGAAGGGATAAGCATGTATTTGCAAAGATGTCCTGGGGGGCTATCAGCCTTCCATTTTGATGTAGGCTTGGGAGGATGTTCTCCAGAGAGGTCTTTTCCTGACTAAACCTGTTGGGAGTGTTTTTGTCTAGGAATGATCGCCCAGGAGGTACAGGAGATCCTGCCTAGAGCCGTAAGAGAGGTCGGTAATGTCACCTGTGACAATGGGGAGACGCTGGAGAACTTCCTTATGGTTGATAAGGTAACCACTGAATATATCTGCCATTAGAGCTATGACCCCCCACAGTGAACCCCTTTCCGTGGCACCACAATGCGCTGAAACTTCCAACCAGGAAACAGGATAGTAAAAAGAAAGCTTCACTCAGCTGTGGAGTAATTGGTATCAGTTATGCTACGCTACTCAGAGGTACCAAAAAGGAGCCCCATAAGGGAAAAGGGAAAAGGAATATGTAACAGTGACAGTAGAGTTGAGCGGGTCTTACTTTTGGAGGAAAAACTGACCCAGGGAAAGTCCAGTTAGCAGGAGCACCCAGAAAATGTGACCTAATGTCATGTGAAATAGTGACAGCAAGATTTGATTAGACTTGTCTTAGAAAATGGGACTCAAACTTAAGAAAGTATAATTTATCTCAATATACTTTAGGTTATCACTAAAATAGAATGATTAAATTCTTAGACTGATTAAAGACTGAAAGGAGGGTTGATTTTTCTTTTCAAGCATAGTTTTTCAACAAAATTGTATGTTCCACTTTCATGACACAATCATAAAGTGGGTCACTCTTAAAAAGATATTCATGAGGCTCATCGTTTTCCCCAAGGGCCTGTCGGAATTCTTTGATATTCAAATGATTCCCTTTTGAAGGAAGGACCCCATCCTTATAGATGAGATCCCCTTCTCTTGGTAAGGGGTCTAAGGCTGTCATTCCCTTGCTTGCCAATGCTGTGTGTGTGTGTGTGTGTGTGTGTGTGTGTGTGTGTGGCTTGAGTGGTGCTCCAAGCTCACGTTTATTAATTCTATGAAATCCTGCCTTTTTTGCAAGGTTGGCAAATTCACCCTGCTGCTGACTTACTGTACATTGCACTGTTATATTTGATGCTGGAGGGAAAACTGGCTGACATGGGGATGTTATAGTTTGTAGGGAGAGATGTCTGAGGTGAGATTCATTTGTAATCTGTCAGTTCATGGGGCCAGGACTTCTCAAACTTCAAAGTATACATGAATCAGTGGAGGAACTTACAAAAATACGGACTCTGATTCAGCAAGAAAGGGGTAAGACCCAAGATCTTGCATCTCTAACCAGCCTCCAGGTGGGGCCTATTTTGCCAACTTCACTGCTCAGCAAGCCACACTTGGAGTAGCAAGGTAGAGGGTGCCTTTCCATGCTGGGCCCTTCCTCAGTCTTCTTCCTACAAGCTCTTGGACAACAAATACTTAAGATAATGAGGCCTGGATGGTCTGCTCTGCCCTGAGGCTGCAAGGACATAGGGGCAGAGGTTGAGTTACTTCCTCCTGCTTTCCAGACCCCTCTAGAATAGAAGCAGCTCTTTGGTCATGCCCTCAGACCTGGGCTACCACTTCCCTTGAGAAGTGTATCTTGAGAGATCTATTTTTAATAATAAAGTACTGAAGTTACCCAGTTATTTACTTAAAATATAAGATAAGGGATATTCTGAGGTATTCATGTAATAAGGTCACCCTCACTGTCTTGCATTTTCAGAAGCTTCCTGGGTGAGAGAAAAGTATGTAGACACAGCCATCAAGCTCAGGGTGCAGCCTTGGGAATGTGTCATTACACTCCAAGATAGGGCTCTTGGGGGTTACTCATTTGGTAGCAGCTATGTCTCTTCTGGCTGTGTCCTCTGCTGGGACCCTTAGGAAAGAGATTTCTGTGTTTTCTGTGTAGGTAACATCTGTCCAGGGCTTTTTATTGCTACCCTTCAGGAAAATAATTAGTTCTCCCCTGGCCCAGTATCTTCCCATTCTCAGTTGAGTTGAATGAGCATAGTCAGGATTATTAGCAGGATTGTTAGTCAGGATTATTAGCAGGATTGTTAGTCAGGATTCCAGCAGTTCTGAGGGCTACCCACCCCTTTAGTCCCCCAGAGAGGCCACAACCCAAGTTCATTCCCAAGAAGGCAAGCCCAGAGCCCTAGGAAAATAAGGGTGGTATTCCTGTTGTAGGCAGCCAGGTTCATTTGTCATTTGAGGAGCAATTCATGCCAAGGCAGCATTCAGTTTATAAGTAAATAAAACTGACAGGAGTCCGGAATGGACAGGTTGTGATTCTCTGAGTGATAGGATCTTATAGTGATTCAGTCTATGAAGACATCACCCAGGCCACACTGGTTTACAGAATCTGTTAACACTAAGAGCAGGTGAACAGGTCCATGCTCTGAAGCCTGGCTTTGCACTTCGGTTCACTTCTGAGGATAGACTTTAGTTGCTGGTTTAATCCTCAACACCGTGGAATATCCCTCCACTACATTATAAATACTTCACAGAATGTCTCCTTTACTCTTTCTTACTAAGAACACAGATAATGTGACTCCTATTGCCCCATGCTGTCTGTCAATTGTACAGTGGGCAAGATGTACAGAGAGCCTCTTGCTTTCCTGGCCTCCTACCCATTGGTGTGGGCGCCATGTTGGCCTTGATTGCCACATCCAGGACAGCTTGTTTTAAGGAACTTTTCTAGGACTTCCTGGGTTTCATGTGCCATACTAATAGGTCAGGTTCAGTTACAGTTTCTCCCTCTGTACTCCATTTCTCTTCACCGAATGTCCTTTTTTATGTTTTTATTTTAATTTATTCATTCTTATTAAATGTTTATTTTGAGAGAGAGCACAAGTTGGGGAGATGCAGAGAGAAAGAGAATCCCAAGCAGGCTCTGCACTGACAGTGCAGAGCCCAACATGGGTCTGGATCACACGAACCATGGGATCATGACCTGAGCTGAAATCAAGAATTGAACACTTAACTGACAGAGCCACTTAGGTGCCCCCAAATGTCCCTTTTTATTAAAGAAATTTTTATTGAAGCTAAAATGCAAACTAGAAATGCACATGAACATGTTGAAATGTGGCGCTCCGTTACAGTGCTGTCTTTTCCACATGTACTTTCTGCAACCTCATGCCCAAATAAGAAACAGAAATGGCTGAATCTTTACAGATTGTCCATGTAACCAACCAGAGCCGGAGATTAGTGATGTAGGTCAAAGTTGGTATAAATCATCTTCATCTTTCAGGAGAGATGACTGTGTAAGATGAACTTTTCTTATCTGGGGTAATTTGCTTCTTCTTATAAAATCCTATGGTTCGCGTACCCCAGTGAAAGCTCAGTGGTGGGAGGGGGCTGGTCCTGAGAGCCAGGAGCCATGGGAGGCGACCACCATAGTCTAACCCTGCATTAGACCATGAGGGCTTCACTGCTTGGCTTACTCATCTATCTCTTCACTTGGCAACTTTATTGATTTCTGTGATTATTTAGGAGCAGGTGGTTTCATTTCTTGAGCAGTATTATTAGGTGTATTTGGTGTAAGAAAAATGTACCCAATAAATATGAGTGGCCTTAAATGAATTTACAGCTAAGTTTATGTAAAGATGTTCACTCTGTGAATAACTAGGCCTTGAGTAGTGTGTGTGTATCTGTGTGTGTATGTGTTTGTGTTACAATTGCCTGTTATAAGCCACCCTTCTATGCTTTAGTATGTAGTTATTTTTCACTCATTGGTTCTCTTTTCCTTCAACTGTAATGTGGCAAAAATTGTCTGACTCATGCGAAGATCAGTAAGACAGGGTTCTTGTCTTTAAGCAGCTGACAGTCTAAGCGGGGTTATGAGACAGGCCAGGAGAATAGAGCTCTGAGTGACAGTGTGACAAGCACTGTGGGATGCACAGTGCTCCCGTCTGTGAACATTACGCAGGGGTTCACAGATGAGAAGGAAGCGGGGGACTGAGAGATAAGTGACAGAAGACAGTGGCCGACCTTGGGGTCCGAAGGTGTGACTGAGGAAGGGGGCATCACAGGTGACCTTTCAAATTTTCCTTTTTCTCACGCACAGTATCCAATTAGACACCAAGTGCTGCTGTTCTAACTTTGGCGACATCTCTCATCTGTTATCATCCCTTTTTATTCTCTTTATGCTTCTCACTTTTCTCCCTAGAACAAAAACAAAACTAAACATTCTAATCATACAATCTCCCTTTCCCACTTTGACTTTTCACTGGTTTATTGCTAACCCTCCAAAATCTGGATGGAATCTTCTTTCTAACTCATTTTCTAACACTCACACCCACTCCCCCCAACCCCAAAACACCTTCAGAATATCATGTCTCTGCACACATGGGCACCTCTGGTTTGCCAGCCCCTCCCCCACCAGCTTTGTTTTCTGTTCTCACACTCACCAAGTTTGTTTCTGCCTCAGAGCTGTTCTGTTGAGTGTTCTCTGCCCTAAAGACTCTTCTTTAGATGGTCTCATCATTTGGATCTCAGTGCCAAGACCTTCCCTGACCACCTCATCTAAAATAGTCTCCACATCACTTGGTTTCACTGTTTTGTAAGATTCAGGACCACCAAGGCAGTACATAGTGCCTTTGCTATAATTAGAAAAAGGAGCCTCCTCTGGGCCTGTGCAGACCCCATCCTCAGCTGTGCCTCTGTGCAGGGGACACATTGCAAACTTTTCCATTACACCCTGGAGAGTTCTGTCCCTAGCTGGAATTATCTTATTTGCCTACTTATTCTTTGCCAGTATCTCTGGTTAATGGTGTGACTCCAAAAATCTTCTGTATTTTTTGAAGCTATATCTCCCATATTTTATTTGTGGCTTCAACCCTAGGGCTTAGAGTACTGTAGGAATTCAACAAATAGTGTTTGAATGATTTAATTCTCTGATGCCTTGATTGATCCTGTCTCTATATTGGCTTAGGCCTCTGAATATAACATCTTCTAGACTATTTATCACATTGCATTGTCATTCTCTTTCTATTCCATATCTCTTCCACTAGACTGAATTTCTTGGGGTCAGAGAATGTGCCTTGTCAATGCTATGCTGTTTAGTATGTATCACATACATTGTGGGTTCTCAGTAATAATTTGTTTATGTTAATGGCTGAGTTTCTGAATCTCAAATAAAGGAGAGAAGCAGTTCTTTTAATATAATGAACTCTGATAGGAGAAGTGGTTTTCTAGTGGAAAAAATGAGTTCAATTTTGAGTTTGAGATGTCAACCAAACATTCATATGAAAATGTCCAGTGGGGAGTGAGAGTGTGGAGATTGAGAGCACAGTGGGGCTTAAGGAGAAGTTGCAGACATGGGTGAAGATGTTAATAAGGGAGAAGTTATGGATGCTGGTCACAGATTGGAGACCTGTTTCTAAGTCTGGATTACAAACTTCTTTTCCTCATGGTGTTTTAAAATTTTTCAAATTTGTTGCCTATCTGTAAAAATTAGGAGACCTTAGGGGCACCTGACTGGCTCAGTCAGTTAAGCGTCTGACTCTTGAGTTTGGCTCAGGTCATGATCTCATGGTTCGTGAGTTTGAGTCCCACATCGGGCTCTGTGCTGACAGATGGGAGCCTGATTAGGATCCTCTCTTTCTCTCTTTCTGCCCCTGCCCTGCTCTCTCTCTCTCTCTCTCTCTCGAAGTAAATAAATAAACTTAAAAAAAAGATTTTAAAAATTAGGAGATCTTCACACAAATTCTGGATTTCTGGCTCCCTTGAAATGCCAGATCTGGTGACATGATGCTGAGGAGAGGTCCCCTACAAGGGCTCCTGGGCCGTCCCACCCCTACTTCCTGGTACTTGCCTGGTCTATAGACTTTCCATTCTTATGGAATAAGAAGCAAGTAGACTAAAAGCAGCAGATTGCTTCTAGATTGTTGGGGCTCAGAGAGGAAGGAAGAGACCTGGGAAGGCTGAGAGGGTTGGGCTAATGCAGGAGAATATGGGGCAAGCACAGCACCAGAAAGCCAAGTGAGCAGAGAGGATGGATGAGTACATAGGGAGGACAGAGATGAGACGGGAAGAAAATGAACATTAACAAAATATTGTTGATTTTGATGATTGAAAAATCACCAATTGTATATGGCAGAGTGGTTAAGAGCATGGAGGTCAGCATCAGGTAAGACTTTGTCCAAAATCCTGGCTCAGCTAGTTTGGAGGATTATAAAGTCACTTTCATTGCTATACAGACCAAATTCATTTATTCTTCACAGTTCTCAGTAAAATCAATTTTAATATGGCAACTTAAAATTCTACCTTAGTCACTTTTTTCCCTCATGGAAGCAATTGCTTTTTTTTTTTTTTAGAAATGATTTTTGTTAATGTAAGATTTCTTAAGACAACTTTTGGGGTGCCTGGATGGCTCAGTCTGTTAAGCAGCTGACTTTTGATTTCAGCTCAGGTCATGCTTTCATAGTTTGTGAGTTTGAGCCCCACATCAGGCTCTGCTTTAACAAGGCAGGGTTTGCTTGGGATTCTTTCTTTCTTTCTTTTTTTCTTTTATAGTTTGTTGTCAAGTTTGTTTCCGCCCAGTGCTCATCCCAACAAGTGCCCTCCTTCATGCCCATCACCCCTTTCCCCTTCTCCCCAACCCCCATCAACCTTTAGTTCTCAGTATTTAAGAGTCTCTTAGGGTTTGCCTCCCACTCTCTCCTTAACTGTTTTTTCCCCTTCCCCTCCCCTATAGTCCTCTGTTAAGTTTCTCCTGTTCCAAATATGAGTGAAAATATATGGTATCTGTCCTTCTCTGCCTGACTTATTTCATTTAGCATAACACCCTTGAGTTCCATCCACGTTGCTATGAATGGCCAGATTTCATTCTTTCTCGTTGCTGTGTAGTATTCTATTGTATAGATAAACCACATCTTCTTGATCCATTCATCACTTGACAGACATTTAGGCTCATTCCATGATTTGGCTATTGTTGAAAGTGCTGCTATGAACATTGGGATACAAGTGCCCCTATGCATCAGCACTCCTGTATCCCTTGGATAAATTCCTAGCAGTGCTCTTGCTGGGTCATAGGAGAGTTCTACTGTTAATTTTTTGAGGAACCTCCACACTGTTTTTCCAGAGTGGCTACACCAGTTTACATTCCCACCA
>NW_027531999.1:3762900-3768683 GCF_008692635.1 Crocuta crocuta | reverse complement strand
TCTTCCCTCAGAGAAGCAATTGCTTTTTTTTTTTTTTAGAAATGATTTTTGTTAATGTAAGATTTCTTAAGACAACTTTTGGGGTGCCTGGATGGCTCAGTCTGTTAAGCAGCTGACTTTTGATTTCAGCTCAGGTCATGCTTTCATAGTTTGTGAGTTTGAGCCCCACATCAGGCTCTGCTTTAACAAGGCAGGGTTTGCTTGGGATTCTTTCTTTCTTTCTTTTTTTCTTTTATAGTTTGTTGTCAAGTTTGTTTCCGCCCAGTGCTCATCCCAACAAGTGCCCTCCTTCATGCCCATCACCCCTTTCCCCTTCTCCCCAACCCCCATCAACCTTTAGTTCTCAGTATTTAAGAGTCTCTTAGGGTTTGCCTCCCACTCTCTCCTTAACTGTTTTTTCCCCTTCCCCTCCCCTATAGTCCTCTGTTAAGTTTCTCCTGTTCCAAATATGAGTGAAAATATATGGTATCTGTCCTTCTCTGCCTGACTTATTTCATTTAGCATAACACCCTTGAGTTCCATCCACGTTGCTATGAATGGCCAGATTTCATTCTTTCTCGTTGCTGTGTAGTATTCTATTGTATAGATAAACCACATCTTCTTGATCCATTCATCACTTGACAGACATTTAGGCTCATTCCATGATTTGGCTATTGTTGAAAGTGCTGCTATGAACATTGGGATACAAGTGCCCCTATGCATCAGCACTCCTGTATCCCTTGGATAAATTCCTAGCAGTGCTCTTGCTGGGTCATAGGAGAGTTCTACTGTTAATTTTTTGAGGAACCTCCACACTGTTTTTCCAGAGTGGCTACACCAGTTTACATTCCCACCAGCAGTGTAGGAGGGTGCCTGTTTCTCCACATCCTCGCCAGCATCTATAGCCTCCTGATTTGTCCATTTTAGCCACTCTGACTGGCATGAGGTGGTATTTCTGTGTGATTTTGATTTGTATTTCCCTGATGATGAGTGACACTGAGCATCGTTGCATGTGTCTGTTGGCCATCTGGACGTCCTCTTTGGAGAAGTATCTGTTCATGTCTTCTGCCCAATTCTTCACTGGATTATTTGTTTTTCGGGTGTGGAATCATACCATGCACACTTTCAGATTACAATGCTATGAAACTTGAAATCAATCACAGGAAAAAGTTTGGAAAACCTCCAAAAACATGGAGGTTAAAAACACCCTACTAAAGAATGAATGGGCCAATCAGGCAATTAGAGAAGAAATTTTTAAAAATATGGAAACAAGTGAAAATGAAAATACAACAATCTAAACTCTTTGGATGCAGCAAAGGCAGTCCTAAGAGGAAAGTACATTGCAATTCAGGCCTATTTCAAGAAACTAGAAAAAGCACAAACACAAAATCTAACAGCACATCTAAAGGAACTAGAAGCAGAGCAGCAAGGACACCCCAAACCCAGCAGAAGAAGAGAAATAATAAAGATCAGGGCAGAAATAAACAATATGGAATCCAAAAAAGCAGTTGAACAGATCAATGAAACCAAGAGTTAGTTTTTTGAAAAATAAACAAAATCGATAAACCTCTAGCCAGGCTTCTCAAAAAGAAAAGAGAGAGCACCCAAATACACAAAACCATGAATGAAAATGGATTTATTACAACCAGTCCCTCATAAATAAAAGCAGTTATCAGGGAGTACTATGAAAAATTATATGCCAACAAACTGGACAACCTAGAAGAAATGGACAAATTTCTGAACACACACTACTAAAATTCAAATGGGAAGAGATAGAAAATCTGAACAGACCCATAACTAGTGAAGAAATTGAATCAGTTATCAAAAATCTCTCAACAAATAAGAGCCGTGGGCCAGATGGCTTCCCTGGGGAATTCTACCAGACGTTTATTTTTAACAATTTTTTTAATGTTTTATTTATTTCTNCTGCCTGACTTATTTCATTTAGCATAACACCCTTGAGTTCCATCCACGTTGCTATGAATGGCCAGATTTCATTCTTTCTCGTTGCTGTGTAGTATTCTATTGTATAGATAAACCACATCTTCTTGATCCATTCATCACTTGACAGACATTTAGGCTCATTCCATGATTTGGCTATTGTTGAAAGTGCTGCTATGAACATTGGGATACAAGTGCCCCTATGCATCAGCACTCCTGTATCCCTTGGATAAATTCCTAGCAGTGCTCTTGCTGGGTCATAGGAGAGTTCTACTGTTAATTTTTTGAGGAACCTCCACACTGTTTTTCCAGAGTGGCTACACCAGTTTACATTCCCACCAGCAGTGTAGGAGGGTGCCTGTTTCTCCACATCCTCGCCAGCATCTATAGCCTCCTGATTTGTCCATTTTAGCCACTCTGACTGGCATGAGGTGGTATTTCTGTGTGATTTTGATTTGTATTTCCCTGATGATGAGTGACACTGAGCATCGTTGCATGTGTCTGTTGGCCATCTGGACGTCCTCTTTGGAGAAGTATCTGTTCATGTCTTCTGCCCAATTCTTCACTGGATTATTTGTTTTTCGGGTGTGGAATCATACCATGCACACTTTCAGATTACAATGCTATGAAACTTGAAATCAATCACAGGAAAAAGTTTGGAAAACCTCCAAAAACATGGAGGTTAAAAACACCCTACTAAAGAATGAATGGGCCAATCAGGCAATTAGAGAAGAAATTTTTAAAAATATGGAAACAAGTGAAAATGAAAATACAACAATCTAAACTCTTTGGATGCAGCAAAGGCAGTCCTAAGAGGAAAGTACATTGCAATTCAGGCCTATTTCAAGAAACTAGAAAAAGCACAAACACAAAATCTAACAGCACATCTAAAGGAACTAGAAGCAGAGCAGCAAGGACACCCCAAACCCAGCAGAAGAAGAGAAATAATAAAGATCAGGGCAGAAATAAACAATATGGAATCCAAAAAAGCAGTTGAACAGATCAATGAAACCAAGAGTTAGTTTTTTGAAAAATAAACAAAATCGATAAACCTCTAGCCAGGCTTCTCAAAAAGAAAAGAGAGAGCACCCAAATACACAAAACCATGAATGAAAATGGATTTATTACAACCAGTCCCTCATAAATAAAAGCAGTTATCAGGGAGTACTATGAAAAATTATATGCCAACAAACTGGACAACCTAGAAGAAATGGACAAATTTCTGAACACACACTACTAAAATTCAAATGGGAAGAGATAGAAAATCTGAACAGACCCATAACTAGTGAAGAAATTGAATCAGTTATCAAAAATCTCTCAACAAATAAGAGCCGTGGGCCAGATGGCTTCCCTGGGGAATTCTACCAGACGTTTATTTTTAACAATTTTTTTAATGTTTTATTTATTTCTGAGAGAGAAAGAGACAGACAGCGTGAACAGGGGAGGGTCAGAGAGAGAGGGAGATACAGAATCTGAAACATGCTCCAGGCTCTGACCTGGCTTTCAGCACAGAGCCCGACATGGGGCTCGAACCCATGAACCATGAGATGATGACCTGAGCCGACATCAGACGCTTAACTGACTGAGCCACCCAGGCGCCCCTCTACCAGGCATTTAAATCAGAGTTAATACTCATTATTCTCAAGCTATCCAAAAAATAGAAATGAAAGGAAAACTTCCAGACTCATTCTACGAAGCCAGAAGCACTTTTATTCCCAAACCAGACAGAGATCCAGCAAAAAAAGAGAACTACAAGCCAATATCCTTGATGAATACAGACGCAAACTCAACAAGATACTAGCAAATCAAATTCAACAGCATATAAGAAGAATTATCCACCATGATCAAGTGGGATTCATCCCTGGCTTGGGATTCTTTTTCTTCCCCTCTCTCTACCCGTCCCTGGCTCCAGCCCACACTCTTTCTCAAAATAAACAAACTTAAAAAAAATTATTTTAAAAGACCACAACTTTTAGGTCTATAATATAGTATTAACTAATAAATGGTTAATTGTTAAATAAATTTTCCAGATGCCACTCAGAGATGCTACCACCTCACTTGTCTTTGAAATGATTTATGTTTTCTAAATAGAATGAAACATGCTATTTTTTTAAATTCAGAATAACTGAGTTTTAAGAAATTTATATTCGTTTGAGTTCATATGGCTAGCCCAGAATCCAAACGTAGGCTTTTTTAAAATTTATTTGTTCGCTTGTTTATTTAAAAATTGTTAAAATTTGAGGAGAGTTGACACACAATGTTACATTAGTTTCAGGTGTATAACACAGAGACTTAACAAGTTTGTAGACATCATACTATGCTCACCACAAGTGCAGATACCTACCATCTGTCACCACCACACAACACTATTACCATACCACTGACTGCATTCCCTGTTCTATGCCATCTATTCCCATGACTTCTTCATTCCATAACTAGACGCCTGTATCTCCTGCTCCTCTTCCCTCAAAATGGGGGCTTTTAAATGTCCTAGTCAGCAGATGATTTAAAAGTCTACTCTTTTCTCATCAAAGGAGGTAGCAGAACTCATTTATCAGTAGTGGCGATAAGTTTCCTGTTGGGGGTAAGTGTTCTCTGTTGCACTCACATGATTGATTGGACTCCAAGCTCGATGATTAGAGCTACTATGTTATTAAAACCAATTCTGGATATTTTAACAATTGATCACTTGTTTGTAGACCATCTTCTTTCCTAAGGGCTCCTCACACTGGAAGTAGTGAGAAAATCCTCTTGTTTCTGGTTGTAAACATTAAAAAAAATTTTTTTTTAATGTTTATTAATTTTTGAGAGACAGAGAGAAACAGAGCACAAGCGGGAATGACGCAGAGAGAGGGAGACACAGAATCCGAAGCAGGTTCCAGGCTCTGAGCTGTCAGCACAGAGCCCTACACAGGGCTCAAACTCAAGAACAGTGAAATCATGACCTGAACTGAAGTTTGACACTTAACAGACTGAGCCACCCAGGTGCCTCTCTCTGGTAGTAAACATTTTAAAGAGAAACTTGACATTTATTGTTTTTTTGGAAAATGTGTTTTTGTAGGAAAATTTCTTTTTGTCTTCTTTTAAAAAATGATTGTTCATTTGTTTTCATGTGTCAAAAGTTCAGAAGTAACAGAGGTAAAACCAATGGATCACCAAAGTAGTAATTAGTAATAGTTTATTGTGCAAACACACAAAAAAAGATGGTTTGCAAACTGGAAGCACTGAAACCAAAACAGAATAAGGCTCCGAGGTGTATGATTATGAAGCAGTTTATATAGAGAGAAGTCAGAAGTATTTAGTCAGAGTCAATCCCTAGAACATGTCCTAGAAATTTATTGTTTGGTAATTTTCCATTGGATCCATAAAGTCAGGGACATAATTATCACCAGGAAGGTAGTAGTAAATTTCCTCTCCATCTTTATTTCCTCTTAAATAGGAAAACACATGAATTATCTTCTTGCCTATTGGATCTACTTAGAAGATGTATGGTGCCAGTAAACTTGAGTTGGAGAAATCAGAGTTGGCTTTTTATCATTATTTACAAGTAACTGGACAATTGCAGCCATTTGCTCATATCTCATGAGGCAGCATTAAAAGTCCTGTTGGGTAGATAGTGCAGAATGAACTTATTGTGTTTAGAGAGGACTTTAGTGTCATTCTCCATGATCTGCTCTCATTTGGGCTAAATCACAAATTCACAGATCAAGGAAGCATTAAAAAAAGAAGAAGAAGGTGGTTGCCAAGGAAAAGAAAAAAGAATATTAGGTATTGCAGTGCCAGTGAGGATGGATAAAAGTGGGTAGGTTCAGGAGGTTTGGGACATTGAACGGGTGGCACTGCTGGGGCGGGGCGGGGGGGGG
>NW_027531999.1:3736279-3762893 GCF_008692635.1 Crocuta crocuta | reverse complement strand
TTGGACCACTGCTTGGACATCGTGACCAGTTATAATTATAGTATAAAGCTTTCTACAATGTAAACATAGTGAATGGTCATATGACATTTACTGTGATTTAGAACCATAGAATGATATTCTTGTCTTCATGATTGGAGCCTTACTTTTATTAAAATAAATTTATAAGTAAGGAAAAATTTGTAACAGACTTAGAAAATTTTAAAGAACTTTTGTCAGGAGATTTGTTTGTTTGTTTGTTTTTACTTTCTGATTTAATTGTTAACATTTTTAGTGAAAAACTTCAAGCATACACAAACTGAGATTAATAGTGAAACCCATGTATATACTTTACAAATTCAACAGTTTCCAATTTGTGTCCTATCTCATTTTTTTCAAATACCCCCCCCCCCCCCAGCTATCCTCCCTTACCAACTGAATTTTTTTTTTTGCTTTATTCAGGTATAATATAAGTTTAAGGCATACAACATGATGCTTTGATACACATGCTTATTGCAAGTGATTACTACAATAACGTTAGCTAACACATCCATCACCCACACAATTATCTTTTGTGTGCATGTGCTGAGAACATTTAAGATCTACTTTCTTAGCAGCTTTCAAGTATATAATACAGGATTGTTAACTATAGTCATCATGCTGTACATTAGATCCCCAGAACTTATCATTTTAAACTGAGTTTGTACCTTCTGATGAACATCTTATTTCCTCATCTCTCAGCCTCTGGCAATTACCATTCCACTCTCTGTTTCTCTGAGTTTGGCTTTTTTTAGTTTCTACGCATAAGTGATATCATACTGTATTTGTCTTTCTATGGCTCACTAATTTCACTTAGTATAATGCCCTCAAGGTCCATCCATGTTGTCACAATGGCAGGATTTCCTTCTTTATTATAGCTAAATAATATTCCATTTGTGTGTGTGTGTGTGTGTGTGTGTCAAATTTTCTTTATCCATTTATCAATCAATTGGACACTTAGATTGTTTCTGTATCTTGGCTATTGCGAATAGTGCATAGGGTACAAATATCTCTTAGAAGCAATGATTTCATGTCCTTCAGACATATACCTAGAAATTTTTTGAGGTATCTCCATACTGTTTTCCATACTGCCTGTACCAACTGACATTTCTACCAAAAGTGCACAATGCTTCCCTTTTTCCCACACCCTCACTAACACTTGTTACCTCTTGCCTTTTTAAAAATAGTCATCCTGACAGGTATGTGGTGATATCTCACTGTACTTTTGATTTGCATTTCCCTGATAATTAGTGATGTTGAGCATCCTTTCATGTAGCCTTGAGCCATTTGCATGTCTTCTTTGGAAAAATGTTTATTCATGTCTTTTGTCCATTTTTAATCAAATTATTTGTTTTTTGCTATTGATTTGCATGAGTTCCTTATGTACTTTGAATATTAATATCTTATCAAATATATGATTTGTAAATATTTTCTTCCATTCTGTAGGTTGCCTTTCAGTTTTGTTGATTGTTTCTTTTGCTGTACAGAAGCTCTTTCATTTGATGTAGTTCCACTTGTTTATTTTTGCTTTTGTTGCTTGTCCTTTTGGTATTATCCAAAAAATGGTTCCCAAGATCAATGTCCAGAAACTTTTTCCCTATGTTTTCTTCTAGGATTTTTATGGTCTTGGGTCTACATTTAAGTCTTTTAATTTATTTAGTGTTAATATTTGTGTGTAGTATAGGGTAGAGGGCCAATATCTTAACTTTTGCTTGTGAATATCCAATTTTCCCAGTACTGTTAAAGAAACTACCCTTTCCTCATTGAGTCCTCTTGGCTTCCATGTCAAATTTTAGTTGTCCATATAGGTGTAGGTTTATTTCTGGGTTCTCAATTCTATTTCATTGGCCTATATGTCGATTCTTATGCTAGTACTATTTTGATTACTATAGCTTTATAATTTGAAATCAGGAAGTGTGATTTGTTCTTTCTCAATGTTGCTTTGGATATTAGGGATATTTTGTGGTTCCATACAAATTATAGGACTTTTTTTCAGTTTTTATGAAAGATGTATTGGAATTTTGATAGGGATTGCACTGGGTCTATAGATGGCTTGGAGTAGTATGAACATTTTAACAATATTAATTCTGCTGATCCAAGAACATAGGATATCTTTCCATTTTTTGTGTCTTCAATTTCTTTCACCAATGTTGTATAATTTTCAATATGCAGATCTTTTACCTCCTGGTTAAATTTATTCCTAAGTATTTTATTGTTTTTAATGTCTTTGTAAATAGGGTTTTTTATTTCTTTTTCAAGTAGTTTGTTGTTAGTGTATAGAAATGCAACTAATTTTTGTATATTGATTTTATATCCTGCAACTCTACTAAATTTATTAATTCTAATAGTTTTTAGGTAGAATCTTTAGGACTTTCTGTATATAAGATCATATCATCTGCAACAGATACAGTTTACTTATTTCCCATTTAGATAACTTTTATTTCTTTTTCTTGTCTAATTTCTTTGTCTAAGATTTCCAGTGTTATGTTGTATAGAAATGGGGAAGGTGAACTTCCTTGATTTGTTCTTGATCTTAGGAGGAAAAACTGTCAGCTTTTCATCGAGTGTAATATTAGGTATGGGTTTATCATACAGAGCTTTTATTATGTTGAGAGATAGCCCATCTATACTTTGTCTAGAGGTTTTTTCAAAAAGATGCTGAGGGGTCGCTGGGTGGCTCAGTCCTGAGACCTTTGTCTCAGGTCATGGTCTCATGGTTCATGAATTCAAGCCCCACATTGGAGTCTCTGCTCTCAGTGCAGAGCCCACTTTGGATCCTCTGTCTCCCTCTTTGTGTCTGCCCCTCCTCTGCTTCTTTCTCTCAAAAATAAACATTAGAAAAAAAGATGCTGAATTTTGTCAAATGCTCTTTCTACATCTATTGAGATGATTGTATGATTTTATTAATGTAGTATATCATATTGATTGATTTGCATATGTTGAACTACTTTTGTATCCCAGGAATAAATCTCACTTAATCATGATGTATGATCTTTATAATGATTGTTGAATTCAATTTGCTAATATTTCATTGAGATTTTTTTATCCATGTTTATCAGAGATAATTGCTTATAATAATTTTTTTTTTTTGGTAATGTCTTTATCTGACCTTGGTATCAGGTTAATTCTAGCCTTTTAAAATGAGTTTGGAAGTATTCCCTCCTCTTCAATTTTTTGGAAGAGTGAATTCAATTCATCAGTGAAGCTGTCTAGTCCTGGACTTTAATTAGTTAGTTGGGATGTTTGTTTCTTTGTTTGTTTGTTTTAAAGTTTATTTATTTATCAGAGAGAGAGAGAGCAAGCAGGGGAGGAGCAGAGAGAGAGGAGAGAGAAAGAATCCCAAGCAGGCTCTGCACTGCCAGTTCAGAGCCTAATGTGGGACTTGAACTCATGAACCATGAGATCATCACTTGAACTGAAGTCAGACACTCAACCAACTGAGCCATCCAGGCACCTGGGATGTGTCTGATTATGTATTCAATCTCCTTTCTCTTAATTGGCCTGTCAGGATTTTCCATTTCTTCATGATTCAGTCTTGGTAGGTTGTATGTTTCTAGGAACATCCACTTCTTCTAACTTATACAATTTATTGCAGTACAGTTGTTCATAGTGGTTTCTTATGATCCTTAGTATTTTTGGGGTATCAGTTGCCATGTCACCTCTCCTTTCTGATTTTATTTATTTGAGTCTTCTCTATTTTTTCTCTTAATCTAGTTAAAGGTTTGCCAACTTTATCTTCTCAAAAAATTAGCTCTTAATTTTGTTGATCTTTTCTATAGGGTTTCTGTCTCCTTTTTTATTTATTTTTGCTCTGATTTTTGTTATTTTTTTCCTTCTACTACCTTTCATCTGAATTTGTTCTTCTTTTTAGAGTTCCTTGAAGTGTAAAATTAGATTGTTTATTTGAAATCTTTCTTTTTCCTTCTTAATATAGGTGTTTATTGCTACAAACTTCCCTCTTACAACTATTTTGCTATATCTCATAAGTTTTATTGTACTGCATTTCCATTTTTATTTGCTTCAAGGTATTTTTTATTTCCCTTTTGATTTCCTCATTAACCCATTAGTTTTCCAAGCATATAGTGTTTAATTTACACCTACTTGTGAATTTTCAAGTTTTTCTCCTGTTATGAATGTCTGGTTTCATACCATTGTGGTCAGAAAAGATACTTGGTACAATTTTAATCTTCTGAAATGTGTAAGGCTAGTTTTGTGGCCTAAAATATAATCTAGACTTGAGAATGTTCTGTATACATTTGAGAAGACTGTGTATTCTGCTTTGTTGGGTGGAATTTCTGTATATGTCTGTTAGGTCCATTTGGTCTACAGTATAGTTCAAGCCCAGTATTTCCTTATTGATTTCCTGTCTGGAGGAGCTATCCATTGTTGAAAGTAGAATACTGAAGTCCCCTACTATTATTGTATTGCTTCAATACCTTCCTTCAGGTCTGTTAGTATTTCTCTCTGTCTCTCTCTCTCTCCCTCTCTATGAATGTAGATATACCAATATCTAATCTATCTATATATGTATATAGAGAGAGAAAGAAAGAAATATATAGATATAGAATATAGATATATACAGAGATATATATTCTCTTGAAGAATTGGCCCCTTTATCATTATATGACCTTGTCTCTTGTTATAATTTTTGATGTAAATTCTATTTCATCTGATATGACTATGGCCACCCCTGCTCTTTTTTTGTTACCATTTGCATGGAGTATCTTTCTTCCATTCCTTAAGGCTCTATGTGTCCTTAAAGCCTTGAATCTCTCTTGTAGGGAGCAGTATATAGTTGGGTCTTTTTAAAATTCATTTGCTCATTCTATGCCTTTTGACTGGAGAATTTAATCCATTTATATTTAAACTAATTTTTGATAGATAAGGACTTATTTTTTTAATTTTTTAATGTTATTATTTTTTTTTAATTTCTGAGAGAGAGATAGGATGAGCAGGGAAGGGTCAGAGAGAGAGGGAGACACAGAATCTGAAACAGGCTCCAGGCTATGAGCTAGCTGTCAGTACAGAGCCCAACGAGGGGCTGGAACCCACAAACCGAGATCATGACCTGAGCCGAAGTCAGATGCTCAACCGACTGAGCCACCCAGGGGCCCCTGATAAGGACTTATTAATGCTACCTTAATCATTGTTTTTTGGCTGTTCCCTTGTTCCTTTCTTCCTCTTTCACTGAATTCCTCTGTGAACTGATTTTCTGTGGTGGTGTGCTTTGACTCCCTTCTTTTTATCTTTCATAGGTTTTTGCTTTATAGTTACATGAGGCTTATATAAACTATGTTATAGATGTAACAGCTTATTTTAGGCTGATAACAACTGAGTTTTGATCACATACAAAAACTCTACCCTTTTACTCACATCTCCATATTTTATGCTTTTGATGTCATAATATACCTCTTTTTATGTATGCACCATTAACCAACTATTATAGCTATAGTTACTTTTAGTACTTTTGTCCTTATCTTTTATACTAAAGTAAGTGATTTACACATCTCATATTACAGTATTGAAGTATTTTGAAATTGACTATATACTTACTTTTACTGTTGTGTTTTATACCAGCGTGCATGTCTTTAAACTTCATGAACTAAGTCTTAAGTTTGTAATGTTGAGCTTTTGGTTCCTGTCTGAGTGGTTGCTTTACATTGTTAGAAACCTTTAAAGCTTCATGTTGCATCATGAGAATCTCAAAGACACATAGCCCTGAGTTTGATCCCCCAGCTACAAAACAATCTTTCTCTCTTGGCTTTGAGCTCATCATTTTACAATAATGGATCAGCCTCTATGAGTCCCAAAGAATTCTTTGGCATTCTGAACTTGTAAACAGAGAGAGGGAAAGGAGGGAGGTCACAGGATCAGGATATGATGATCCTGAGAGGTGATGAGAGCTTTCCAGTGTTTTTGTTATGGCTTAGAAACAGACACACATGTTTCTATAACAACCAAAGTATGTGTTGGAGAAGTGATGGTTTGCACACTCTGGCTTTGGTTGGTTTCCCTTTCTTGCTCTTTCTGATGTGTCAGTGACCTTCCCTGAACAGGTAGAATTAAGTGTTGTTTTAAATTTGGTTTGGGAGTTAGGCTAAAATATAAATTGTACATGGCAGATCATGGGATGTTAAAGCAGAAATTAACACCTCAAGAATTATCTTCTCAGTATGAAGAAACTGAAGCTCAGAGAGGCTGTTTTATTTTATATGGGGTCTCACATCTGGTAGGTGGCAGAACTCAGAGAAAAGCCCACATCTTCATTCCTTTCTCCTTTACTTAAGTAATTTGATGCATTTTACCAGGAAGAACAAGAATCATTTCTTATGAGGATTTAGTGATGTACATACAAATCAACATTCAGAAGTCTGTTCTGACTTTCTTTTTATGAGTTTTAAATATAGTGTAATGGTCATACAAAATAAGTCTTCAGATTCCAAACTTGACAGTGTCCTTCAGCTCCATTTTCTCTCTTGGATTACAAGGACATATTTCCATTTTATTGCAAATTGAACACAAGCAGTTTGACTACAGAGCCAGCAGTTTAGCAAGATCATTTTAAGTTGCAAACCTCTCCAGTTCTGTCTTGAATGAACTTGAGGTTGTGTGTGTGTATAACTATTTTCAGTGGTATATTTTAACGGTCTTCAAATGAGCCATGGACGGTTCCCTGGTGGTCTCAAACTGTACATTTATGCCCTCTGTACTGTCTTCTTTTCCAGGACCAGATCTTTATGGAAAATGTGGGTGCCGTGAAGCAGCTCTGCAAACTAACCAACAACCTTGAAGAAAGAATAGAAGAGTTAGAAATATGGAACAGAAAGCTGGCCAGGCTAAAGCGGCTCAGTAGCTGGAAGTCTTCAGTCAGCGAGGCAAGCTCAATCAGGTATATCCAGGAGCACCATCGGAGGAAGGAGAGAACAGGACCTTTCCATAAGCAGATCATACCACAAGGTCTTTCTGATCAGCAGCAACCATTACTTTCTAATAGTGAAGTCTCCCTATTCTCTTTTTAGAATGTTTTGGAACACAATTGCCTTATGTGATAATTTTCTTATTTTTCCTATTGTTGCTTTGAAAATGAAACAACCCATGAAGTATCTGTTGAAGAGCAAGGTGTTTTAGGAAATGTTGCATTTTACCAAAAGGATGACTTCTCCTTTAAGGAGGAGAAATGGTCATTTCTAAATTTAGAAAATCTGTTTGATTCTCAGGGAAAAAAAAACTTATATTTTTTTATTATTATTTAAGGAGGTAAATGCACATTTCCTGGGGTCTAATTATGAGAAAAAGAGAAATACAACATTTAACACATTCATTTACACTTACTAAGGTTCTTTTCTTCAAAAGAACTCTCAATTGCCTTGACTTTTCCTTTTCAAAATTACCACTGTATTACAAAAAAAGTCATACTACTGTGTTAGTGGCAGCCTGGGCCTTTATCATGTAACTCCTGGAGAGGCATTTGAACAGTAATTAACATTCTCTCTTTCTTTTTAAAGCAAACTTAGCAGAGCTGTTAGTGCATCTTCTCCAAGAAAGGCCATTCCCCAAAAATCCAACAAGGTAAATAGACTTAAATTTGTAATGAACAGTGATAATGTTTTATACACAAAACAAAAGAGTCTTTAGAGAAATTGATTAAGAATGCTTCTCTTCATTTATCTGTTGATAGACTCCTTAGTTTGCATCTTTATGCACTTTAGGTATTTAAATACTACCCTTTAATAAATACTGTTTTTTCAAAAAAATGTTTGGAGAAATAAGTACAGAACATGTTCATTTCAGAAATACTATTCTGCCAGTTTTTAAAAAATATATATATTGCCTCTATCAAGTGAAATTCATCAGCCTCCACATGCATCGGCCTTAGGCTGCAAGATGTGTGTGGGTGCCTTAACTCGACCTCATTCCTTATCTATGGCTTCAGAAGATCCCAGAGGGAATTCCATTAATCCCTCAAATCCCTTTTTTCCCTTTGATACTTGGAACTGTATGTGCAAATGGGGAAATAGGTATTCCACTTTCTTGTGAAGGTTAAAGTGTGATGGTTTTAGTAATGAATAAAGAGAACTTTCATCAAATAGGGTAACATTTACCTTAAAAAGTGAAAGTTAATCATTTATTGATTTAAAGTACACACTCTTCAAAGAAGAGAGTATCAGTAAGGGAGAAGCTGCAATATTCCCTTCCTAGTACACACATAGATGCTGTGAATCTATGTTCTATGGTCAGCTTCTTCCCTCTCCCCCACCAGTGATCCCCAGGTGGCCTTTCCCCTGGGAAGGTATTCATGACCTTGACTATATTTTGTTAAGTGCTGACCTGGTGTTTGGGCCATTGCCCCCATTTACTCTCTACTTCTCTGACCTATTTTTTTTTTAAGTTTGAAGTTTATTTATTTATTTTGAGAGAGAGAGATTGAGAGAGAGAGACTAAGCAGGGGAGGGGCAGAGAGAGAGAGAAAGAGGGAGAGAATCCCAAGCAGGCTCCTCTCTGTCAGAGCAGAGCCCAACAAGGGTCTCAAATTCACAAACTGTGAGATCATGACCTGAGCAGAAACCAAGAGTTGGATGCTTAACTGACTGAGCCACCCAGGTGCCCTGCATTAACCGATTTTAAAAGGATTAAGAAAGAGTTTAATATTTTACTAAAAACTGCTAAAATATTATGTTGCTGACAAGCTACTTGGTGTACAAATAAACATAAATACATGGGTAAATATGTATGTAGAAGTGTCCTTGGGCAAGTTACTTAATTGCCTTGAGAAATAAATATAATAATAGGCTCTACCTTGCAAAGATTGTTGATAGGATTAAATAAGGTGAAGACCTTAGCCACAGTGCCCAGCAGATAGCATTTGCTCAATAAACACAAACTTTAAAATGTTGTGTAGGAATGGTACCCTTTGTACTAACCAATTTGCAATGCAATGAGGAAATGGTACCCACATCCATGGCAGCACTCATTGGTACAATTTGGTTATGTGCAGCCTCTGTAGCTTTCACTCTGCACTCGGAGAATCTCTTTTATTTTGCAGTTAGCTCAGAATATTAACTAGAATGTGTGATTTATGAGAAGAGGCCCCATGTCTGCCTTCCTCCCTTCCTCACATCCCCAGGAACTGGCACATACTAGGTACTCAAGCAGTATTCGTTAAATGAATGCATGAATGGAAAGCCCAGTCTGACCATCTTCCCTGAAAGCTCACAATCTAAATTAAAAACATTGGGGCACGTGGCTGACTCAGTCAGAAGAGGATACGACTCTTGATCTCAGGGTCATGAGTTCAAGCCCCACACTGATGTGTAGAGATTACTTAAATAAAAAACTTAAATTTTTTTTTTTGTTGTTGAATTAAAAACATTAAGTAGTTTGGTGTCTTGAGTATGTGGGTGTGGAAGGGGATTGGCTTGTGGACACAGAGTAGAGGATTTATGTGGGTATTAAAGAGCACCCATTCAACTCAAAGACAGACAAAAGTGAGTAAGACGTGGCCCCTTCTCCTAAGGAATTTCTAGGTAGCCAGGGAAGACTGGGAGACAATACAAGAACAGTTGTATCGGATGTGGAAATATTGTAAAGGCTCAGAGTGCTGCAAAGCATTATGAGGCCAGGCCTTCCAGGAGGAGTAAGCTCTGGCTAGATATAGGGGGGTTCCAGAGGGAATGGCAGAAGCAAAATCTGGAGGCTGCCACTGGCTTCATTGAAGGATTAGGTGGGAGTTGGCTGGGGAGAGAGTAGAAGGTAAGGCTGAAAATATAGGTAAGGCTCAGATTTCCTGGACCACCTGCTATGGAATTCCCTTTGTAAACCACAAAAACCATTTGAATAATAACAATAATATCTACATTATATAGTATTCTCTTATTTTACAGACAGAAGAAGGGAGGGAACATAGCCTTGTGGTTAGGAACACAGATTTTGGAGCCAAATGTGTTTGGGTTTAAATCCTGGCTCCGTGACTTACTAGCTGTGTGATCTTGGGTAAGGAACTTAAGACTTCCTGTGCTTCATTTTTTCCCTTCTCTATAAAATGGGGATGATAACAGTACCTGCTTTGAGGGTTGTTGAGGACTATCTGAGGGTTAAATAAATTAATATATATAAAGCACAAGAGAATGTGGCACATAATATGTACTATGTAAGTGTTCACTCTTACTAGTAATTTCAAACTCACTATTTGAGTGGTTCTCATACTTCGGCATATTATAAGAGTCTTCCACAGAGCTTGATAAAGTACAAATAATGGGGCTGTTTTGCTTCCCTTATGCTGTCATTGGATGAGGTCTTGGCTATTTCCGTGAGGTTGACTTTCCCTTCCATGACACCAACCCTAGGTATCCTCTGTTCCCTGGAGCTCCCATGATCCTTGAGTCATTGAAACACATGCATACGGGTGGCGTGTGCTGCTCTTAGGATGAGAGGCTGCGTTAATGAGCAAAGTGCTGGCTGTGGGCAGTTGGTGGGCCTTAGCAAATGGTACAAGGCCTGGCTGGGCCTTGCCTTGCCTTCTGCATAGCTGCCAGTGGTGGCACTTGCTCTGGAGAAAGACTGAGGTCTCCTGAGTAGCTCTCATCCAATCTAGAATTCCTCTTCCTTCCTTGTCTTTCTCTACCTTCAAGAGGTAGGTGGGTGATCCCCGCTGTGTATTGATGGTTGGGGTGAGATGGGAAGGTCTTCAGTCCTTTAAGCAGAATTTTCCAGGGCCTTTAAGTTTTCAATAAGTTCTGTAATAATTCTCATGCAGACCCTGAATTTGAGAACCATTGCATTATTAGTTGGACCCACCAAATAACTCTGAAATGTTGGCAGGTATTATTTTATCATTCTTATTTTATTCATGAAGGAAATGAAGATCAATGACATCTACGTGACTTGTTCAGGACCCAACTCCAAGCCTGAGGTCTTAGGTCATTTACTAGGTCAAAGGATTTGAAGCAAAATCATGGAGATTTAAAATAATCCAGCAACGGTGGGGAGTAGTTTGGAAGGGGAAGCTCTTATCCTGAGCCTAATGCTGTTTAATTCCAATCAATTCAACAGATTTCATTGAGTTTCTTCTTTGTACAGCACATTTTAAGGACATCCTTTGAACAGTTCCAGTGACATGTAGGAATGGTATAAACTATTCACTTCTTAGTATTCATAGTAGCTTCCAGCTGCCCTTATGGGTGACTCAGTTATGAGAGTCCTAAGAGTTTGTATATTTGTTAAAAACTTGTATAATTAATCCCACCCCCAACGCGAATATAACATTGAAGAACATTTTATTGATTCAGATAATCAGCCCAAGAAATTTAAATAAAGACCAATTTTAAAATATTTCTCAAGTACCACCATCCTTTAGTTCTTTTCCAACCAAAAGCATCATTCTACCCTATACCCCCCAGGAAGAAGCAAACATAATATTCCTTATTGTGTTCATAGAAAAGCTCCTATTTAAGGAGCACTGTATTAAAGTGGGCATAAAACCTCTTCTATCTTTTCAGCCAGATTCAATAGCAATTACACAGTTCTCTATTCTATAGTTCTTGGCCCATTCCTCGTATGCAAGTTTTTATGCCAAAATGCAGCAGTCTTAGAGGTTTGTCTCATTTACTTCAGAATTTTACTTCAGAATTTTACTTATATTTACTTACATTTACTTATAGAAACTATAACTTACTTATTTTTAGAGCCCCCATAATTCTATACATAATAGTGCTTAATGAATATTTGTTGAATGGGTATAAGAATAAATAAGACACAGGCCCAGAACTGTCCTTAGAAATAGGCAGCAAAGGGGACACCTGAGTGGCTTAGTTGGTTAAGCATCAAACTCTTGATTTCAGCTCAGGTTATGATCTCACCATCGTGAAATCAAGCCCTGCATCAGACTCCACGCTGGTCATAGAGTCTGCTTAAGAATTTCTCTCTTTCTCTATCTGCTCCTCCTCTACTTGTGTAAAAGAAAAAAAAAAAAGGATGGAAGGAAGGAAGGAAGGAAAGAAGGAAGGAAGGAAGGAAGGAAGGAAAGAAGAGAAAGAAAGAAGAGAAAGAAGAGAAAGAAAGAAAGAAAGAAAAGAAAGAAAGAAAGAAAGAAAGAAAGAAAGAAAGAAAGAAAGAAAGAAAGAAAGAAAATAGGTAGCAGAATTGAATACTGATGTGTATGACTTAAAGAGTACTTACTAGTTCATACCATAAGTCTTTTCCACAGTGTGTCATGATTCCTGAAATTCTTCCACTGGAATTTATATCATCACCTCTTGAAGACTTTCTTTTCAAAAGTGTTGTAGTGAAGGGGATGAACACCTGGGTTCTGACACCAGCCTCTCCGATACGTCCTCTTCTTTCATAAACCATGAAGAATAAGCACTAAATGAATGGCACAGACACTTGTCCTTCAGGGTGCTGGGGAAAAGAGAGCTTACGATAGCCTGGAGTGTCAAGGAAGGGGAAAGGCTTGAGGTAGGCTTTGAAAGAACTGCGTTTTCAGGAGGCAGAGAGGAGGGAACTAGAGGTTAAAGAGGGCACACGGGCCAGCCCATGGGAGCAGCAAAGATCCCTGCTGGGAATGAGTCTTCAGGGGTTCTGCTCACAGTTAGCATTGCTGGTTTATCACTGCTCCTCACAGAATCTTTTTTTCTACAGGTTTATTTTTCAGGAAAAAAACAATTGTGTCCTAACTGGATTTTCCAGACCTTGGTTATAACACTCATTGCTGTGATGGCCTTTTGGTAAGAAAAACTTCACTGTTAGGCCATGTCAAGCTCTCTTATTCTTCCCATCTTCCTTTTCTCATATGTGAACTGGAGACTGACCTATTTACTTTGAAGACAAGGAGCCCTTTAACTGAACATTGACCTTTGATTTAACTTAGAGATAAGGGAGCCCTTTTTAAACTCATAATCTGAAGAAAAAAGCATAGGCTTTCTGTACTTAAATGTGAGATAAAGAATGATTATTTTTTCAATTAATTGATACATTTTAACAGCTCACTGTGCCTTTCCTGTGTGTGTGTGTGTGTGTGTGTGTGTCTTTTTCAGTCTTGCAAATAACTGCCCCAAATTCTTCATTCTTTCCTGTCTACTTGGGGGCAAGTTGTGAGAGGGCAATCAGGTACAATGTATTCTCTCCTAGACACTCATATTTCTTAGGATTCTTCTAGATTTTTCAGTGAAGACTTCACACCGAAGGGACTATGAGATAACCCCCAGAGGTACAATGTGCAGCCAAATTTACTAAACAGTTAAAGCAGGCAAACACAGTAAGGACAAACTATTTGCTATACAAGCAGTGGATGATTTGACTACGATCCATCCTCTCTCTGCAGGAAAGTGGGGGCCATCCCTCACTGGCATGAGGGGGTCTTCCTCAGGACTCTGGTCTGCAGGCTCCTGCTGCTGCTGTGATGGCCCCTCAGCCTTCGGGCCTTGGTCACCTTGCCTATGTCCTCTGGTCCTTCTTGTTTCTTAGGCTATTTACATGGTCAAAGGGGTATTTACCTATCTCTCAAAAACTGCTTCGTGAGTGTGGGGAAAGGACTGCCTTTGGGCCTTGTCTCAAGGGAGACAGTTGTTCTCAGAAGCAAAGTGAAGGAAGGTGCCAAGGTGCATCTAGTTCCTCGATCTAAAGCAGCTTCCTAGCTATAGAAGATGATGTGAGTCTCTCTGTATCCTTCTGTCCCCTCAGCGAGGGACTGTGTAAAGTATCCCCAAGTGTCTGACACCATGACACGGAATTCCCATTCGAAGCCATTGTCCTTTTCTCACGCTCCTAAGTGAGCCTTCTGCTGGGATTCCCAATGCAGGAAAGTGTGAGTGTCTACTTTAGCAGACATACTTAGCATTCTCTAGAGATACAGATTCCCATGAAAACCCAATGGAAGGGTTGTAGGCAGTCTAATTCTGATGTACAGAGACTGCTTTTTAAATATGCTTATCAGAGTTATCTTATGAATTCCAGTACTGTTGACCGCCAAGATCAAAATCAGGAGGTTATTAGGCTTTTATCTTATTTCTGGCCCGTGGTGGCAAGAAGGGTCAAAACCAGAATTTGTCTCCAAAGAAAGGAGCAGACATGTCCATTTCATCCTGTGATCCTAGAAGTTCTCTGGGTCATGAATTGAAGTAGATGCCAGAGAGAAATTAGAAAGTATTTAAGGATTAGTCATAGGGAGATAGAGAGATGGGGCTATGGGAGAGCAAATAAGGCAGACTGGACCACAGCAAGCAGTTGCCAGGGTGACACAACAGGTGCTGTCTGATGGCATCTTTGGGGCTCGGCACCACTTTTCCCAGACAGGGTAGTGCCTGCTGGGCAGTAACCAGCTGCTGCTGAGAACACCCTGGAAAGTTTTCTATATGTGTGGAATCCAAATGTGTGGCACATTTCTTCCTGTATATTTAATAATGGTGAATACACCACCTCTGATGGGGAAAAATATAACAAGGAGCCAATCTAGGAAACCAGATGCAGGGTGTCAAGTTAGGTCACCCTGTGTTAGACCCCGCATACTGTGGAATTGTAATGTCATCAGCAGACTTTCTTGTGCGGCTCATGAGAGAGGTCTAAAGAAACCCCCCAAAAGAAGACAATGCTAAGTGAGTTTGGATGCATGACCATTGTTAAGAATAGCTTCCCAAAGCTCAGAACCTTTAAGACAAGCTTCTTTTTGACTATATTAAGTTCCAATCATTGGAGGAAAATGACAAAGTCATTATTTGGAAGTCACACAGTGTAGAAATGAATGCTGTATTGCATTTCTTTTCTTTCGTCTCCCCAATTTGGTGTATTGTGCTCTGAAAAGACAGGCAGCCAGAAAGTATCAGAGAAGCAGCCAAAGGTTTTGGCATCTACAGCTGATTAAATCTGTGCCTCCTCTACAGCTGATTAAATCTCCCAGTGCCACAGTGCAGACGCCCTCCCCCAGTGGGATGCGAACTCTGCTCTTCCTTTTTCCTGCAAGGAGCAAAGGGCTGCCTCTAGTGATTTAAAGCTGCCTCTTATAATCTTCCACTACTGACAGGCACCGCAGAGGCACCTTTCCAGGGCCAGGGGGCTGCTTGCTGAAACAATCCATCAGTGCGGAGTTCCCCCAGAGAGAAGAGGAGGGTTTTCTCTCACCAGGGCAGAGAAGCATAACTGTGCTGTTTCCATGGTGCTTCTGTCAGCCGTGGCTGCCCCTCCTCCCTCCCATCTGTGTGGCCTGTGAGAGTGTATCTCTGGCCAGCTGGTTGTGTGAGATATATATGAACTCAAATCTGTCACATAATGCTTTCTTCTTCTTCTTTTTTTTTTAACAGTGCCTTGACGATAGTTTCCCTTTACATCCTTAGCTTAAAAGATCAAGACAGACGTGCCCCAAATCTCTCCCTCAGGTGAGAGTTCTGGTCCTGTTTTACTTTGGGGAGAGGTGTTCTTGAAGGCCTCCTTCATTAATCATTTTGTTTTCTTCCTCCAGCAACATCACAAGCTCTCAGGAGCCGGCCCTGCCACCCACAGCCTCCCCCTCAGGTAAGATTCTCACATTCCTCACTCTCAACCCATCCCGTGTTTCATGTGAATTGTCAACAAAAGAACCAGCCTTTCAGGTTAACCTTGTTGCTTCCCTCTGCTCTGCCCAACTGCTTTGTAGCACCTAATACATCTCTGGCAACCACACAGTCCTCCTTCCGAGTACCGGAAATCACTTTCTGTGAGATTCTGCCTTGTCAGGAGATTTACTGCTGCCCCATCTGGGGAAAGAGAAGAGTCCTCTCAAGTCTTACGCAAAGGCAATCCAACCAGGAGGTGGAATTCCATCAGAGGCCATGGGCAGGTAAAGGGTGTTCAAAGAGAACCAACTAGGGCTCTCAACCTGAGGAGTTTTTTTTTCTTTGCAAATATTTACTTGCATAATCTGTTAATGGTTCCAGACAATGAATTTTCTATAGGGGTGGCAAGACTTTTAAGAACACAAATACGAGAACTTGCAGTCATCTATACTATTAAGTTCCCCCACCCAGGGATGAAATTTTGGTTGATTCAAGAAAAAAGGTCTCATCTGTCCATTGCCAGCAAAGATAGTAATAGTAGAACATGTAATCATGTATGGATCGGGTAGATTTTCTGGCTCACTTAGAACATAAAATGATGTTGTATCTGGGCTTTTTGCCCAAACCAAGTAGAGCAAAATGTAAAGGGCTTTGGAGCTCCAGTGAGTTCAGGGTAAGCTGTAAGTCAGTGAAAATCACAACCATTTTCAGAATATCTTCTTTCTTCTAGGGACACACACACACACACACACACACACACACACACACACGTTTTTTAAGTAACAGAATTTTCATGTTAAAAAAGTTATGGAAACTTGATTAAGGGCTAAAATGTCATTATCTCTGTAAAACCATATGTAATAGATCCAAATGTAGAGTAACTCATTACTATTTTGGAAATATTCTGCATATACAAAACAAGTATATAAAATAATAATGATGATAATGCTAATAATAGCAATACATCCATATTAGTATGGCTTATATATCAGGATATTGTAGCAACAACTTCCAAATTACAGTGACTTAATGTGGCAAAACTTTATTGCCGACCCTCTTTCTATATCAAATGTGGATCAAAAGAGGGCTTTCACTCATGATGTCATTTGGAACTTAGCTAATGGAGATGCCATCTCAGGACGCATTTCTACACCTCTGTAGCAGTAGGTAAGAGAAAAGGTGAATTGTACACTGGTTTTTAAAGCTTCCACCGAGGAATAACACATGTCACTTCTGCTTACACTTTATTGGCCAAACCAAATGATATTGGTCATGTCTAAATTAAAAACAGTTGATAAAGTGCAGACCTAACATATGCCTAGAAGAAGATGAACCAGGGTGTTTTTGAGCAGTCCAAATGGCTGACGCATAAACTATGGTCAATGGTTGAGGTTTGGGGGCAGGAGTGTAATTTCTTTTTCCTTTTGGCATTATTCTATATCTTAGAGTTGAATAAATGACTTTTATAAATCATCATCACCATCACTACCACCACCATTATCATCACATAACAAGGTATTAATGTGTACAAAAGCACTGCCATAAGTAATCTACATGAATAAACCATTCAAGTCCTCACAAACCTAAAAGACAGGCACTGTTATTATCCCCATTCTTTCCAAAAAGGAGGTGAGACAGAGAGAGTTTTTCCCTCCACCTATAGAAAGCAATGCTTACACTATTTTTTCCATGAAAGCAACTTTTGATTGAACTTGGCAAAAGATGCATCACTGCAGAGCAAAGATGTATCACTACTTTCACAAAGATGTGAAAGGAATTCGTTTGAGTCATCATATTCTCCATAGTTTCCAACATGGAAAAATCCAGTATGGTTACAAAAATCCCCCAAAGCCTTCACCTCTTGTGAGAGCACATGGAAACCTGTGGCTGGTAAACTCTTTACTTACCTCAGGAGCCCACCTTGGATATGTCTGGTGTCCTTGTCTGCGAGCAGTCCTCACAAAAGACTATTTCACCTATGAGAGAGATATAACAGGAAGAGGTCGTGAATAGATCCAATCTTCATTTGCAAAAAGGTTCTTGACTCTTGAGCAAACTCATTCCTATAGCAACCAGCTCTTCACGTGGAGGGAAAAGAAGCCTTATCAAACCAGATGATGGTTTATTGCTCTCTTCTCTGGAACAGTGGGTGTCTGGAGGTCTTATATTTCCATAAGTATGGGAGACACTGAAGAGACTCCTAAAGAAAGACGGCTGTTCCACAATGCCTGGATGTGTTCTACTAGACACAATTATCAGTGTTGTCTCTGGCTAAAACTGAAATTTAGGGACTCCTGGGTGGCTCAGTCAGTTGAGTGTCCAACTTTGGCTTAGGTCATGATCTTGCAGTTCGTAGGTTTGAGCCCCACATCAGGCTCACTGCTGTCAATCCCTTATCTCTGTCCCTTCCCCACTTTTATGCTCATGCACGTGTGTGCTCTCTCTCTCTCTCTCAAAACTACATAAGCATTAAAAAAATTAGACATGTCCTTGTAATAAATAAATAAATAAATAAATAAAAATGAAAATTAAGTCCTGCCTTACCAGGCTTCCTGATACACTGGGAAAGTTGTTCCCTCTTCTCTCTTTCAGTTGGAGAAAGATGGAAAGGATTTTCTTCACTTCACTTCTCTTCACTGTCCCCTGCAGGAAAGCTGTAGGCTTTGGGGGATTTAGAGTCATAGACTGTCAGAGAGCAGTACACCAGTGGCACCCTGACTTTTTGACCTATAGAATCCACTATTAATTCATTATTCTTTTACAATCATTTGACTGAAAAAAATCCATAGAGGAAGAATGTTACTATAAACTCAGTTAAGCTTTTAATCAAATTATTTTTGTTAATCCAACAGCAATATTTGAAAAATAGTACAAATCTGTAGGAGAGTTGTTACTCTTCAAGTCCACAGTCACCACTGACTACTTTATGCAATCACTGGGGGTTCCAGGGTCCCCAGATCAGGAAAACCTCTGATATATATCAGCTTACCCATTTTACAGCTGGTGAAATGAAGGCCCAGGACCTTGCTTAAGGTTCTGCAGTAAGCTACTGGCAAAGTTGGAATTAGAATCTGAGTCTTCAGTCTCTTTGTCCTCGGTCCCTTCCCATCCACCATTGTGCCTCCATTTATTTGGGCACAGTGTGTACATGTACTGAGGATCAACTTTAGAGGAAGCAGAAAGTATTCATTCTGTGGTTCTGGAAAGCCCCTTCGGCATCTGTCTCCCCCAGGTTAGCCTATAGCCATGAGATGTCCCTGTTGTGGGGTATTTCTGGGGGTGTAAAGAAAGCCTTTTCTCTTTTGCTCCTGGTCTATCCTCCCTTTTGGTCCTGAGCACCATATAACACTGGGGTTCCTAAATCTGAAAGTGGAGAAAGCCAGGCAAATTCTTTCAACCAGATGTTTCTGAGGCATTAAAGACTAATTACAAATAATAAAGAAATTTAAGGATTAAGGAAAAAACCTGAACAACTTGGAATAACTCTCTAAGTTGAATCATAATATCTAGCAGTTTACCCCAGAACACATTTATGAGCCTCTTTCTAACGAGTAAGACCACTAGTAAAATCCTGAGCACAAGCTATTATTCTTCTTTTGGGCCCAAGTTGATTGTGTAAAATGTCTTTCAGAAAGGTTATCCCCTCTTCCCACTTACTATGAAAGGTTTGGGGAAGACTAATCCAGAAGTGGAGAGTATGTATTTAGGAACACTGAGCTTCTAGTCTGAGGTGCCAACTGAATGTGAGGGATTAGATTTTAATCCATGGAACTGATAAATCTTTAAATAGACAGAATTAGATATTAAAAAGTAAAGAGCTTGTAGGGATGCCTACAGTCATTTGGGCATCCAGCTTCGGCTCAGGTCATGATCTCCTGGTTCATGAGTTCAAACCCCGCGTTGGGCTCTGTGTGGACAGCTTGGAGCCTGGAGCCTGCTTTGGATTCTGTGTCTCCCTCTCTCTCTGCCCCTCCCCAATTCACACCATCACTCTCTCTCTCTCTCTCTCTCAAAAATAAATGTTAAAAACAAATATTAAAAAAAAGTAAAGAGCTTGTGAGGGGAAAAAATCTATGGAATTCTATAGATTTTAAGAGTTTTGGTGAAGATTTTAAAAATCTCATGAAGCTAAAAGGCATAGGAATTCCTGCTTATTTTGTTTTGGAGTTCAGTACTCTGAGAAGAGCAAATGGTTGAAAGAAAATGGTTTCCTGTGTTAAAGGACTCAGTCATCAATTGGTTGGGCTCATTGACTTTTTCTTGACATGAGTCCGGTTCAATCAGTAAAGAAAAAGGCATCCAAGATGCTGCTTTGGAACTTAGCCATAGAGCATAATTTTATAAGTAATGCTATATACACATTCTACCATAAGAGGATATACTTTGGTTGGACGCCATCTTAAATCTCTCCTCTCCAGAAGTTTCTAATTTAGTTTATTGGGAGATCTTTTCCACTGATTGTAAAATATATCTCCAACTTTACAGTGAAAACTGCTGGGGGTGTATATTAAGTTTATAGTGAATATTACTGGAAGGCATTTGTAAAATGAGAGCCACCCCTGTATGACTACAGGAGAATTTATAGCTTTCCAATAACTAGGCTTTCAGAATTGAATAGTCTTGCCTCAGAGAAGTGACAAATTGGAGATGTTTTATACGGGATTTAAAAGTTATTTCCAATCTGCCATTTTCAGAATTCTAATCTATAAGATTATCTCTCCTCAACTTTACCTTTTTATTACTGCTTTAAAAAATAGTGTTATCCCATAAGATACTACATCCTATCTTAGAATTCTATGTCTCCAGGAACCTGAAAACATGCTTCTGTGGTAGTGAGGCAACTCTGTAGTTCTGTTGTCAAAATTTATAATGAGCCCTTTTCCTGCAAATTCAGCGGGAAAGTTAAAAAAAGAAAAAGGTAAGGAATAAAAACAGGAAGGATAGAGAAGTTCTGGTTCCCCCTTCTTTTTATGCCTCATTTGCCTTATAAATTCACAGCCTTCTGTGAAGCAATCAGGAGCAAAACTCATAGCAGGGGATATATACTTGACAATTTAGTATTGAAATAGCTGGAATGCAAAAATGTAGAGGCCTTTTATGCAGCACATATATTTATATCTAAAGGGAAATATATATTCAATGTTCTAGAAAATCCTTATGTATCATGATCATTTCTTCTTAATGAAAGGGGTCGTGTTAGGCAAGATGCTCAGGAAGCCTGCCTCTGCTTCAAGTTCTATCTCACTCCCTTTTGCCCGGAAGCCCAGGTTTCCATATCCATTCCCAGCATCCTCTGTACCCATCCACTGGCAATTTCCCCTTTGAATGTGTAAGAGGAAACATTTTTCTATAGGGTATATAATTGGCTCTCCTCCTTTCCCTGCCTCTCTTCCTTCCATCCTCCCACAAATATTTGTTGAGCACCTGTGAGAGCCCAGCATTGCCTTGCCTGGGGCTACGACAGTGCACAAGATGTGTGTGATCTTCCAGAAGCTCACAGTTGGTTTTGCGGACAGGCAAACAATCCTGTGTGCCTAGTGTAAGAGTACCAACGAGGCCAGATTTACTTAGGAGTGATGGCCCCCAAGTAATGTGCACTCTTGCATTTGCTTTCTATCCTGAAATTCCATGCAGAAACCTGAACAGAAACTTTTATATCTTTTATATCTTGCCTCTCTTTTCTTCCTATGAGAGCAGCACACAACATATTAACTTGTCTCTTGTTAATTGAAGTTACTGCCTATGTTTTCCCCCAAACTATGTTGAGAGATATAAACATTATATTATTTAATGCGAATGAAGGAATACAATAAAGAGTACATATACTTGAGAAAAATCAGCAAAACTAAAAAATGGAAAAGCCTTAAAATTCTTTTTAAAGGTTTGTTTGGCAAGCCTTTAAATAATTGCTTTCACTATTCACTTTAAGAATAAATGGGTTTTTCCCCAAAAAGCGTTAACAATAATCATCTGAATAATTACCTTTTCAAAATTGCTTTTAAAATGACTTTTTGGCTAGGACAGGGGCAAAACCACTCCCCCCCCACCCCCACTTCCTTCCCCACCAGCGAGCTCTGGCCCTGCACCAGTGATCTGACTCTTCTCTTCAGCAGCAGCTCAGTCCTGACCTTGAGCTTTAAGTGCTCTTTTTTTTCCCGTGTGGCTCACATTATGCTAGGAGTTACAGAGGAATCAAAGAATTTTAATAGAGGTTCCCTGTTCTGGAGTTGTCAAGAAAGGGCAAAAATACATACAGGTTAAATAACAAAACAGAGATGACAGGCTTTTGATGTGGTGACAGATCTATCACTAATTAGTCACCATATAGATGGTTCAGTAGCAATGCTGTGACACTGGAAAGCGGGGGAAGGCGTGGACCACAGTGATCTGATCTGCGAGGGCAGCCATAATAAAGTACCACAGACTGGGCAACCTAAACAACAAAATTTACTTGCTCACAATTCTGGAGGCCAGAGTGCAAAATCAGGGTGATGAGAGGTCTGGTTTCTTCTGAAGCCTCCCTCCTGGGCTCCCAGATGGCCACCTTTGTGCTGTGTCCTTGCAAGGTCTTTTGTCTCTGTACACCCTAGTGTCCCTGTGTGTCCTAATCACTTCTTATGGGGAGGAATACCAGTTAGATTAGAGTAGGGCTGGCATAACAGCTTCATTTTAACTTCACGGCCTCTTTAAAGGCCCTGTTTCCAAATACAGTCATATCCTCAGGGGTGAGGGCTTCCCTGTAAGAATTTGGGGAACCCATGTCCACCAAAACAGACGGCTTCTTGGAAGAAGGTGAGAATATACTAGATCTGTAAGAAAATGGGGTAGGGGTTGGGTGGGTTGAAAGGTGGGAGAGAGAAAGTGTGGAGAAACATTCAATTGACAGAGACAAAGAGGGGCACATTCTGAGTTTCTTCTCATCCTGACGAAGCATTAAAGTTTGACAGGATTTTTTCTTCTTCAGAAGACAGAAGCATGTCATTCCTGGCAAGAGATGCGCTAACCAACCCTGACTGGGGGACTGACTGTGAGTTTACATTTAAGTGACTATTGGGCTTTGTGGAGCCAGGGAGAGGAGCAGCATGCTGTTAAAGCATCACTGGAGTGAGGAACAGGGACTGTGCACCAGGCCAGGAACACACGTGGGGTCACATTTTTATAGTCAATGCAGCCTAACCATGAAGGAGACATCAGAGTTGGTCTCACACTACTAGACATGTTGGGTTGATCTCCGTGGATCTGAATAATTTATTTGTACTTCCTGCCTTCTTTTTCTATTCTAACTGTATTTTTAGTTCATTTTCTGTTTTCTGAGTTTTTAAAAGCCATCTTTATTGGCCAGATGGCATTTCATATTGCACTCTCCATTTTCAATAAATGTCAATTTAGTAGGAATTCCAGGGCCCAGAAATTCTTTTGGATGTGATGAGGCTGCCTATTGGAACCTGGATTTTTATTAGTTTTCTTAAAATTTACTATAACAACAGCAACAAAAGCCTTCTCCCTTTTATTCTCCTTCTTTTTTCATTTGAATGCAAATGGAACCCATTTATCTAGGAAACTTTATTTCACATTCAGTAATTTGGAGACTTTGCTGGAGTACAATACTCTTGTCCTCTGTAGAACAGCTTACTTTCTTTTCTCTGTTTCTTCTCAATTCAGGGATTGATACAACCATTAGTTCTATACAGATTATGGAAATCCAGCAAGTAATAGATCATCGGTATTGCAGTGGAGACCACCGGTGCAGGTGGGTAAGCCTCCCCATTATACCCCAGTTGTTTCTGGAATTTACTCAGGGCCCTGGGTTTCTGAGACTGGAATGAAAGCTTGGAACTACATGGTAAAATCAATGTGTGCTTACATTGCTCCTTAAGTGAAAACACATTTGTTACATGGTAGACTAGGGACTCATAAAATGGTTGGTATTAGCAAATGTCAATAAACCAAGGCTCCCATGATTCTAGTCTCCCTCTTTAATGGGTAAGTCCAAAGCAAAAAGCTTAGAGGGCAGCTCTGTGGCTGACTCTCTGAGGACGTATACCATAGGCACAGAGCTGCTGGTTAATTTTATAGACAAGAAAGACATTGTTACTGATGGCTCCAAGTAACGAGGGAGCTGACATTTATACGTTTTAATAACAAGGAGTACCATTGTTTTAACTCTAAATAATATAGCTAATTTTAGCTTTTTCAGTTAGGAGGGAAAAAAATCCAAATACTGTAAAAGTTATTAGCAACATCCATGTGTGTTGTGTGCCATAAGGTAATGATGCATTTAGGAGTGTAGAGTACATGTAGCTTCAGAAAGTGCAATATGCAAGCTGAAGGCATTAAGAGAAGGCAGTTAGTTTTCTTTCTTTGATAAATATGTACTACATGACTGCTAGGTTAAAGGCAAGGCTCTATATTTGGAACACAAATCCTTTGGATTCTCAGCCTTATTGCTTTTTTCAGCCTAATGTAACATAGGCTTCAGGTTTATGATACTGAGCTTTAAAAATAAACTGTATGGTACTTTATGATTTGTTTATGGCTTTGACATTCGTTATGTCATCGAATTCTCACAATGTCCCTGTGAGGTTCGTAGAGTTGACCCTCATTCTGCCATTAAGGAACGTGAACTTCAGTGAGCTTAAACAAGTCAGAGAAAGACATTAACTACTGTGCTAAGATGACATAATGAAGAAGAGTAGGATAATTTGGGTTCAAATTCCAGAACTTTGACAAGGTATTTATTCCCCAAGTGTCCATTTCTTGTCTGTGAGATGAGGCTACTGCATGCAGATGCTGGGGCACATGGTAGGAAGTGAATTCATTTATCTAAGCTTCCTCTGGTAGAATAAGGCTCTCCAGATCCCAGTTCAGATCAGTTTCTTTTACTTCTGCTTCCTCATTTTTAACAACCTACTTTAGTTTATTAAAGAGAATCTAAAATGACGCTCTTCTTCCAACTTATCTCCTTTTGTTTCTCCATATAATTCAAGGTATGGCCGGGACATAAGAATTTGTGTTAGATACAATATGCTTTTCTGTGGGAGTTTTCATTACAGTATGAGTCCCGGGAAGTCCCCCTTTCTCCAAAGTATCACTCTTATAGGGGATGTGTTTGGAGGTGGCGGGGGAGTGTCTCTGTATAAGTCCTTCTGTGGTGCAGTTTTCTCCCTTACAAAATGGTGATTTGGACTATAATAATGTTAGTTGATTCAAGTTCTGAAAGTGTGTGGTATTTCCTGCTCATGTTGCCTAAAAGGGAGTGATTCAGGATAGAAAAGCTGGTATTCATTATTTCCAGTCGTCTTTTCCAGAGGGATTGTTAGTTTGAGGCCATTGCCTCATTTGTCTTCTGAAATCTGTGTCTCCTTAACAGAGACTGGAATCGTTTCCGGTGCACTCAGTTTTATGCATTTGGCCTGGGATTTGGCTTTCCATCACTTCGTCTGTGTGTTCTTACAAACCATAAATCTTTGTAGTATATTTTATATATTAGCACCTAAAAAAAGATCACTTTGAAATTTGACAGGTAAATCTCTGGAAAACATAGAACTCTACTATGCTAAATTTGATTCTCTGTGTTTGTTATAGAGTATTTCACAGTTTACATAGTATATAATGAGTAACAAAAGCCTTTTGAAGCCTTTCCTGCATATTTTGATTTGTGGTTTTATTTCTTTCCATAATTAGCTCTGGAAATTACAATTACAATATTCCTGTTAATAAGCACACACCTGCCAATGTCAAATTCTCTCTGGAAATCAAGTAAGTGCATAACTGTAGGAAACAATTCCACTTCTATCATTATTTGAATAGCAAGTCTGAACTTACTTCACAATTGATCAGTAAGTTAGAAGGTGGGAAGTTATCAGTCCATGTCGGCTGATGGTGGTTGGATTGCGAGGTGGGCCAGCTCGAGGGAGAAGGTTTCAAAATGAAGGCTGGGATCTCCAGTGGAACGGAAAGACTCTCAAGGCTTCACACTCAGCACCTATAAAATGGGAGTGATCTTGGGTTTGATGCTCACAAGGGGCAGACTCCCTCTGTCTGTGTCCCTTTGAATTAGGGTGGGAGCAAGAGTAGTAGCACAGCCCCTGGGTTGGGGGGCTGGACAGTTTGGTGAGCTCCTGGTAGCAATGTTGTCTCCCCAGGGGAGTTCAAGGAGTCAGGGTTTGGAGTTGGGCAGACCAGGGTTCAAGCTTTGTCTCTGCCACTTACTAACTCTATAATGTTGGAGAAACTACTTATCCTCTCCGAGTTGTTTTTATCTATAAAACAAGTTTGAAATAAGACCAGAACAAGTAGAGCTGCTGGGAATCACTGTTAATAATAGTGAAATTAATAAGTACATTTGCTGAGCACAGAGCATATGCCAGACACTCTACACTTTAATGGTGGGTCATATAATCCTTGCAATAACACTCTGAGCTTGGTATTTCTCTTCTAGTTCAGATTTTTCAGATGGGAACACTTAGGTTTAGAGAGGTCAAACATACTTGTCCCAAAACTCACAGCCAGTAAGTGCTAAAGCTGGGTTTCAAACTCAGCCCATCCTTTAAGTCATCATCACTTTCCTGCCTTCCCAATGAGATGAAAATTGCCCTTTCCTGGCACATATTAGGTACTTAATAAATGGTAGCTTTTTTATACATATAAATCTTCTGAGTATTTTTATTTATTTTGAGAGAGACAAGAGACAGTGTGAGTGGGGGAGGGACAGAGAGAGAGAGAGAGAGAGAATCCCAGGCAGGCTCTGTGATGCCAGCACAGATGTGGAGCTTGGACTCATGAAACTGTGAGATCATGACATTTGCTGAAACCAAGAGTCAGACACTTAACCAGCTGAGCTACCCAGGCACCCCAATGGTAGCTTTTATTATCAGTACCTTTCCTTCAAAAATCACAAAGCTCTAATTTAGTCTATCCTTACCAAATATTTAAAATAATTATGGTACTTTTAAGACCTTTCAACCCACTTCACTCAAATTATGCAATGAGCTACTCATCAGGAAGATAGATGGTTTTTATTTTGTGTCTCTTGATTATTGTCTCTCCTTTTCTCTGCCCTCTCCCCCCCCCCCCCC
>NW_027531999.1:3701779-3736138 GCF_008692635.1 Crocuta crocuta | reverse complement strand
GCCCCACATTTCCTCTCTTCTCTCCTTTGTTTTCTGCCTCTCCTTCCCTTTCCTCTGTCCTCCACACTCCCCCTCTGCTTCCCCAGCTCTCTTACTCCTCCTCCATCTGGGCCTTCCTCTGTTTCACTTGGGCTTCATACTTCTTCCCTCATTAACTTTGCTTCTACAATGAGTTCATGACCCTCAACCCAATGGCTTGCCTTGGAAAGGTTTGTTTCAAGCAGCAAGTGTTTCATGATTCAGAGCCCATCACATTTCATGCAGAGCAAGAGCTACATGTACTACTTTCTAGCACTCCCTGAGTAACCTGGAATAGCATTTCCTCCTTCATTCATTGATGGCGGGAAGTAAGCCAATGTGGTATATCCCCTGAAGTGGCAGAAGATCATCTTGAGCCACTAAATCAGGCTTTTTAGGTGAAGGAACATTTGTCCATTATGTGTGATTTAAAAACAACACACATACTCAACAGACATTGTAGGGTGTCCCACTTGTGCAAAAAGATCATTTCTGGAGACAGATGGATCTCAACCTCTTGATGATAATTAATGGGCTACCCTCCAGAGGACAGTCATTCTTTCTGGCAGGACTTCTTCTCTGATAGCTTTAAAGGGAGGTAAATTCTAATAGGGCTCAACCCCACATTCCTTCCTGTATTTGTTCACCTTGCTGCTTCAAACGGTATCTACTCAGATCAGGGGTGTGGAGAATCTGAAATCCTGGAAACTTCAGGTAGATGCAAATTCAGTTGCCAGTGAGAAGAGAAAGGAGATCTTCAAAAAGTATTTTCAAATCTGTGGGGGTAAGAACTTCTGATGCTGGGGTGATTTAAGTCATGAGATTAGGCCCTAGAGACTATCATATGCTATCCCAGTAGTTGTTTTGATCAGTTCAGGCCCTATAACAGAAATACCATAGACTGAGTGCCTTAACAAACATTTATTTTCCACCCTTCTGGAGGTTGGGAAGTCCCATATCAAGGCACTGGTAGATTTGGCATCTGGTGAAGGTCTGCTTCCTGTTTCATAGAAAGCCATCTTCTCACTATGTCCATATAGCAAAGGAACAAGAGAGCTCTCTGAGGTCCTTTTTATAAGATCAGTAATCCCACTCATGAGGGCCCCATGTTCAAGACCTAATCACTTCCCATAGGCTCTACCTCCTAACACATCACATTAGAGGTTGAGATTTCAGCATATGGATTTGGGGGAGGGGAACACAAACATTAAGTCCATCACAGTAATCATCTGAGGCTGAGTTTCTTTCTGTAATAATGAGATGTGAACGGGCATATTGGCAATGATGAGCTTTGTGTAACAAAATGCCTATATGAAACTTTGAACGTATTGCCAAGTTACGTTCCCAATCGAACTTCTTTTTATCAAGGTAGAGCATAGTGGAGCTGGTAACTGCTTTCAATTTGCCCTTTCTCTCCTTTGTCTCTTGAAGCACAACAGAGCCATTGATAGTCTTCCAGTGCAATCTCACCCTTGGAAATATATGTTTCCGTAGTAAAAGGGAAACCAAAGGGATACAAAGCCACCAAGAGGTCTCCCAGGAGATGACACAGGTAATGTTTTCCAACCTCTGGGCATCCCGTCCCTGTTCCAGAAGAAGTGTGTCTAGAATTGTGGCACAGCCTCTGTTCCCCACCAGGAGAGGGACGCCACGAGCCAAATGCCGCTGTTTCTCCTTGCTGGCTGACCTGGTCACAGGGCTTTGCTCAGCATCTTCTGTGTGTCCTTCGGAAGCTGCCGACTTTTTTAGCAACTCCTATCAAAAACTATTGTCATGGCTACCTTTCCTAGAGTAGTCAAAGAAATGCTTTCTCAGACTATAGTCTTTCCAATTGAGTGTAAAATGTGGTTATGAAATGGATCTCTCTTTTCATCCATTATTTAGGGATATCAGCACATTTGGAGCCTCCCTGTAGCCCCATTCTTTGATAGCACATACCACTTCCGTGTAGCTGCGCCGGTAAGCTTTCTTTTCTTTTTCTTTTTCTTTCCACTGAGAAAGAAACAGACCATTAAATCAATCAATCAATTCAATTCAGTTCAGTTAGTAAATTACTTTAACTAATTTTTACATTAGTCATTCTCTTTTTTCTTCTGTTCTGACAGGATTTAGCTGACTGTTCAACGGATCCTTATTTTGCTGGGATATTCTTCACAGATTACTTCTTTTACTTCTATCGGCACTGTGTCTAATTTATTCGAGTTTGCTTGAGGACTTCACTAAGGAAAAATACTCAGAAATACGGTTAACAGAAACAACCTCTTGCAGTTTCTTTCTTCTCTTTGTAAAACATTCACATTTATTGCCATGGGACTTTTTCAAGCTTTGGCTTCTGACAATTTTGAGACATTAATGAGGAGAATAAAGCGTTTGCCGCAACTTGAGATAATGTGGTTTTTGATTTTGCCGTGACTATGAAGAAAACTCTTCCTGGAGTAAACAGCACTGTTGGGCTTGAAAATACTGCTTCTGGTATTAAAGAATCTGTGAGGCCAAAGACGCAGGTCTAACTCTACTTTGTCTAATATATTTCTTGCTGTAGCTTTTGAGCAAAATAAAAAGGCCCATTTCAACCATGTCACCTTGGACCCACTAAACACAGACTTGACAGTGTGTGATATGAGGTGTGTTAGGCAGACACACGGATAGTGTCTGATAGATGAGCTCACATTTAGGCAAACTACTGCTGTGTGTTTATGGGAGAGAGAGGGAGGGAAAGAGCGAGGAACGAAGGGAGGAAGAGAGAAGAGAGAGACATTAAAGCGTAGAACATAGCTTGTTAATGAATTGGATTTAAGAGAAATAGTTGCAATTCTACCCTCTAATGCCTAATGCCTGATGGACACTAAGTTTTCTTTGCTCTTTAATGAAGCACTAACTCATGACAAGTTTTTTTAAGGTAACCCAGATAATCTGGGCCCAGGTAGTTGCATTTAACTTTTCAGTTTTCATTGTTTTTGTTTTGTTTTTCCTCTATATGAGGGCTTCTCTTACAGGCTGTTAAGACCCATCTGTATTGTTTTCAGCTAAATTAGCTCTTAGATACTTCCGCCTAGCTTCTAACTACATTTGTATCTCTTTCCCAACTTAGAATGGCCAGAAATCCTCTTAGCAGGAGTCTACCAACCATGACTTTTATTTTCTGTATTCAAATGTTTTGACATTTTGGGGTCTTGCTGGCCTTAAGGCGACTCTTTCTCCTAGGGTCAGCCAATTCCTAGAAATAGTAAACAACTTGCCCGTGGGTGCTTTCAAATACAAGCCAACCAGCCCAGAGTCCACACTGCACCCCACCTCCTTTATTGGGCACTCACACTCCACCTGCCCTAACCGCACCAGGGCCGGGTACCAGACAACTGGGCGCAGCCCCAGAGCCTGCTGGACTGCTTATTCACATGAGCCAGTCCCAAGACTGTTCACCCTGCCTCACCTGTTCCTTCCATAGAAACCACAACAAAAGCCCTTGCCCATAGTTCCCCCACCTTCCTCTGCCTCCTGACTGACCCTGCTGCTTCCCAGTGTGGCCCCCACCATGTGGCATGTCCCCTTCTCTTGGGAACAATAACAAACTGTCTTCTCAATGGCAATCATCTCCTGATCTGTTGGCCTTCCTGTACCTCAGGTTTTCTATTAATACACTGTATTGTAGGATGTGGAGATTTGAGCCACTGTAGATCTAATCCCAGGTGACAAGGCTGCTGACTGGCTGGCCTTCTCTTATCTTGCTGTTGGCCTGGGAGTCAATTAGGAGATGAGAGTATTTGATTTTTTTTTTCCTACCTTGATAGTCATAATCAGTAGTAATAATACATCCTTCTCTTCCTTGTTTTCAAATATTACTACACCTGCACCATGTGAACAGAATTGTAAGACCCCATCTGTTAAGAAAAGAAGAGATATGGTCCTTGCTCTCACAGAAGGCATTTTGGAATAAACTCAGTGACACAGAAGTAGTTTAGCCCAGTATGACCTGAGACTTCAGATCCAAACTGTCCTTGCCTTGAGTCCAAATCCTGACTTTTCTCTGTATACCCTTTGGCAGGATACTTAACGTCTCTAAGCCTCGATTTCCTCCTTTAGAGAAGAGGACAGTGAGTATCTAGCTAGATAGGATTAAATGAGATAAAATATATAAAGCACAGATAGGCTGTAAATAAATATAAGCTATTATTGTTATAACTGCACAGAACAGAATCATTACGATGATTACAATGGGATTATAAAGGGATTGAGTCGCTACACACTCACATATAAGGCATGTTTGTGGACTGTAAAAACCAAACCTCAGACAGAGCATATGCATGTGTGTGACACAATGTTTATATTTTTTCTATATTTGGAAAATTCTTTTCCCTTTTACTAACAGCATAGCCTTGTAGAAAATTAAAGAAAGTAGTTAATTCTTGGGAGGAGTATTTTAGGATTCCTGCAATTTCCTGGATTCAAATTCAGACTTGGTCTGTCCTGAGTTGTATACTATCAGCCTGTCCCAGCATGACCTGCATCTAGAGACTGTATTTTCCATTCCATTTTTTAATCACATCCCAGGTTCTTGGTGTAGGGGAGACTTTATTAATTTGTCCCTTCCACTGGTGAAGGGTGTTTGTGAGAAGCAAGGTTATAGCATTCTTTCCAGCACTTGGACCCCATGTTCTCCTTCAGGCTCTTATATTTGGGATAACATGCGGTTTCAGATATCTAAGGTAGTTCACTAACATTGCCTATAAGAGGATTTCTCGCAAATAAATACTGTTTTCAAATTAAATTCTATTATAAAAATGAAAGATTTCCCCCCACCTAAACCAAACCAAACCAAACAAAAATGTACAACAGGAGATCGTGTGGAAAGTCTTCAGAAAGAAAGGATGTAACATAATCAAGAGACCTGTGGCAATCCATGACATCCTAAGATTAGTTAAGCCTACTAGGAGAATAAACTTTGCTGGAAGATTCTCTTTGCATTTGCAGCACTTTCCAAGTTGCGAGATGTCCACCGTGGACCATGATGCTATGGGCCAAAAAGATTTTTCCTTGTGCCAGAGAAATGTTTGACTCTCTACTGGAATATCCCCAAATTGAAGTAGTGCCTGTAAATCTTCCTCCTCAAGGCCCATAACTTCAGTCTAACCATGAGCAAAACATCAGGCAAACCAAACAGAGTGATATTCTACAAAATACCTGACCAATACTCCTTAAAATCATCAAGGTTATCAAAAACAAGGGAAGTCTGAGAAGCCATCAAAGCCAAGAGGGGCTTAAGGAAACGTGACAGCCAAATGCACTGTGGAGTCCTGGATGGGACCCTGGAGCCAAAAAAGGGCAACAGATGAAAACTAAGGACTTTTGAATAAAGTATGGACTTTAGATAATAATAATGTATCCATATTGGTTCATTTATTGTGACAGACATTAATAATAGAGGGAACTAGGTGTGGAGTTTATGGGAACTCTGTGTCCTAGCTTCGTTATTTTTCTATAAATCTAAATCTGCTCTAAAATTTAAAAAAATATATGTAGTTTTAAAAAGTCAGAAAAGAAGTCCATTAAGAGCCGGACTTAGGTATCGCCTGCTGCCACCAGGTACTATTTGTGCTAACATAGGATAAGTTCATTCCTGAAAATCAGGTACCATTTTTAATCTCAGGTCATTTACATCTTAGTTACTGTATTTCATACCCAGTACATATTTTCTATCACTAATTATTTGCCAATTATTTGTCAGATTCTGTATATCAGTGTCATAGAAAATACCATACAAGATATAAACACTATAAACTATAAAATAATCACATAATATAAACAAGTAGAATTACTAGACTTTTCAGTTCTAATAAAGAAACTCAAACAAGATTTTGAAAGCTCTGTCAGATTGTTTTTTAAACAACCAAACCATAAAAATTCACTTAAAACAATTTGCTTGCATGAGTTCAACCCTTCAGCACTTAAAAGAAAAAAAAAAGTAGAGCTTTCTAAACCTACCTCTTTTCCCATTTCCCATTAAAAAAATTTTTTTTACATTTATTTATTTTTGAGAGACAGAGAGAGGCATATTAAATGTGGGGGAGGGATAGAGAGAGAAGGAGACACAGAATCCAAAACAGGCTCCAGGCTCTGAGCTGTCAGCACAGAGCCTGATGCGGGCTCAAACTCACAAACTGTGAGTCATGACCGGAGTCAAAGTTGGACACTTAACCGGCTGAGCCACCCAGGCGCCCCACATTTCCTATATTTTTACTTCTTTTACCTAAACAATTTTTGTATTTCGACATCAGTGACAGATGCTCAGCAACACATTATCAAAGATCTCCAACAAAGAGCAAAAGAGCAATTCTGTTGGTGGTTTACAGACCTCGTCTGGATGGATTCTCACCATGACATTGTGATGTTGGGAGTGAGGGGACTTATATCTCCCCATTCTACAGATAAGGAAACTGAGGCACAAAGAAGGTAAGCAAGGACAAGAGCTGAATCAGATTTTCTGGTGCTAAATTTCATCCATTTCCACTAGATGACATATCTTATTCAATGGGACTGCCTTCCAGAACCTGAGTGGGTGGCTTATTTCTCACAGTGCAGGAGTCTGGAAGTCCAGCAGGCTCCGTGTCTGCTGAGGGCTCTATCTTTGAGTTGCAGACAGTTACCTTCTTGCTGGGTCCTCATATGGTCTTTGCTCTGTGGTGGCAGGTGGAGATAAAGAGATGGAAGAATCAAGCTCTTTGGTGTCTCTCTGTCTCTCTTTTTAAAATGTTTTTTGTTTTTGAGAGAGAGGGAGACAGAGTGAGAGTGAGGGAGGGTCAGAGAGAGAGGCACAGAATCTGAAGCAGGCTCCAGGCTCTGAGCTGTCAGCACAGAGCCCGATGTGGGGCTTGAGCTCACAGAGTGAGAGATCATGAACTGAGCTGAAGTCAGTCACTTAACTGACTGAGCCACCCAAGCGCCCTGGTGTCTCTTTCCCTACGGGCATTTATCCCATCATGAAACCTCTCTCCTCAGGACCTTATCTAAACCTAATTACCTCCCAAAGGCCCCATCTCCTAATACCTAGTGTCTAGGGCTTCAACACACGCATTCCAAAGGGAGACAATTCAGTCAGTGGAAGTACAACCCTTACCCTTAGGAATTTTATTCCTTTCTTCACAACTCACCCAAAAGGCATTAACGTGTTAATGGCTCTGATAAGTCATGTTTACACTGTCCAGGTCTGATAAGCTGATAGGATTTATTAGAAGCCATTTAAGTCATAACACAGAATGCAGACAGGGCAGAGGGACAGAAATGAGTGGAATCCCCTGTCACCAGCCACTAAGTCACAACTATTTATATTGCACCAGGGTTTCACAGCTCACTTAAGAATGCTAAATATCAACCTCATTCTGAGGAACACTTCAGGAAAATCTTCACTTGGCAAAGCTAGAAGTGTTTTCTTGGCTTTCATTTCTTCAAGGACATGTGTCATTGATTTTTGTGTCTGATTCTGAAGAGCCAGCGGAGCTCTTAAGAAGCATCCAATGATTTAGAATCTAGCGCATTTGCCATGCGTGGTTGTTTAAAGCTTGTTACAGAGCTTGTTATAGGTTGTTTAAAGCAGCCGCAGAGACCTCCAATTCACTAGCAGTGTTCCACACACGACTCCATCTTTCCTTGGCTGGATTCTGTGAATGGGGAAAGTCTCTGTCACATGAGTGGCGGAAAGGATGGGTGCCAAAAATCAGTCTCAATCCTTCAATTTCTTATGGCCCCACACACATATACGTGAGATCACATTTTAGAAAGACTCTTGATGCCACGTCTTCGCCAGAGTTGGGTCCTCAAGCCATTTTTAGCTGCACCAGCCAGACGTCTGTCCTCTTTAAATATGGAGTAACTGGTAAAAGAACTAGAGTCAGAACCGGGAAACTTGGTTTTGGTCCCGCCTCAACTGTTGGCCTTTGGTGTCATCTTGGGTACTTTGCTTTCTGGGTTGCAAACTGGGACCCATGATTATCCTGTCTGTGTGACAGTTACTGTGAACCCTGAAAGCGATATTTACATGAGACGTCTTGTAAAGTGGAAGGTGCTGTGTGAACACCAGGAGGATATGGTTAAGAAAGGTCCGTGAGAAGACACTATTTTGAACAAATAAATAAGAAGTTGGAAATTCTCGCTTCTTTTAATGAGTTTCCTTCCATGACACTTAGGATAAGTGACTTAGCTTTCCATTCACCATCTTCTTCATGTGGAAAACATGTTGCCTAGCAGACAATAGATGCTCAGTTAACATTTACTAAGCGAAAGGTGGAGAAATAAAAAATTTCTTCACATCTGCCAGGGTGTATGGCCGGATAGCACAGTAAACCAGATTTGAATTGTTCTCTCTTCCACTGTGATTTATTTTTTTATTGCTATTATTTGGAAAAACGGGATGTTATTACCCTCTTCTCCAAACACATTTAAAATGCCTCTACATGGCTTCCAGTGGAAATGAGCAAATCGCGGGCCTATTATCTTTTAGAGGATTTCAGACCCTGATAGTCAGCTACAGCCTATTATTCATCATGTATATGTATACTGCTGAATTTTTTTTCCATAAAGCACAACTGCATAAAAATCTGAATTAATTGCAGATTAGTTATAAAGCACTTAGTGAATGTTTCATATTATATCCAAACCTGGAGCATTTTGACAGTAATTAGGCCGCTGTAGTTTTCCCCTGAAGTGAGCTTTAAGACCTCGGGCTTGTCATCCTGCACAAGTCCTGAAAAACATTTCCTTTCAATGTGGATATTCTTGGCTCTCAAGAGCAGTCTCTGGAATTATCTGTAGTAGAGATGCTACTCAAATTTATGTTACTTCACGAAGGGCACCTTTGGCTCTGAGAAGACACTCCACCATAGATGATCTTTCCATAGTCAGCCCCAGCGCTGTAAACACTTGCTCATTTTCACTCTTTTGCTGAAATACTTGGGCAGGACCTTCTATGAGCCAGACTCCAGGGAACGAAAGGAGCAGGCCATCATTTGTGACCTTTCTGAGGCATCCCCCGACTCGGTGGACCAGCCACAGACAGCCACACAGTTAGCCACCACACCACACAGAAAGCACTGTCGCTGTGGCATTGGTGTTGTGCTGTGAGCAGAGCGGGACGGGGTGCCAAGGCCGGCCCTCAGGTCCATGAGAAAGACGATGGAAGGAAAGGAAGGGCGAGGCGTCAAGCAGGAAGAGATGTCTGAGCTATTCTGGCTCTGAAAGAGTGATTAAGTGTTTTTTGGTTTTGTGTTTTGTTTCTTTTTTAAAGAGAGAAACAAAAAAAAAAGGGTAGAGGTTGCATCTGAATCAATTCTTTATAAGAAAGAGTCTGAGTTTCAAGTGCACCAGGAATTGCAAAGAGAATAATTACCATCCCCCCCCCCCACCTGAGCGGCTGCTAGCTTTGCTCACAGGAGAGGCGCTCCTGTTGCTAAAAGACACCCGTTCTTTCCCTCAGCTCCAGCAGCCAGCCATCTGTCCCAGGAGATTCGAGGGAACTGTGTGAAAAGCAAAACACACGGGGTGGGGCACGGGATGACTCAGGGAGCTGGCAGTGAGACTGTGGGTGGGGAGCCTGAGCCTCAGGACAGGGACTGACTCATCCCCAGGTACCTCGCTCTCTGTGGTAGGGACATGATGAATATTAGGGCAGTGGGCGAGGGCTGGCTCTAGGGAGCATCTGCCTCCCAGACTCCTGGTCACTCTGCCCGTGTTAAAGGAAAGAGGTTTTCCTTCCTAAAGAAAGCTTACTTCTCATTTTTCCACCTCAGGCATTCATGGACTATCTCTTAAAAGTTCTCCCGGGACGGCCTGCCCCTTCTTTGGCACCAGTACCCCCTGATTTTCTTTTGGCAAACTCTCTTTTCCCAGTTCTCGGTCTCTATGAATCAGGTGAGGCTGATACCACTCCCTCACTCCAGGGGAAACCACGTAACCCAGGCCTGAGTGAAGAAAATATTGCATTTCCTTGGCAACAGTGATGGGTTTAGGGGTGACTGTATGACCCAGTTCAGGCTGATCGGAACCATCCCTGGGAGTTTGACCGGAATTCTGAGCAAAGAGGGAGTTCTCTGTGGGAGTTATTAGGCCGGTAGGAGTAAGCCTGGAGCTGCTGGCAGCCATCTTACCATCATGGTGGATTGCCTGCCTGAGAATGAAGCTCACACAAAGGAAGGTGGAGCTGAGGTGTGAGGAGCACACATTTCTGACTGGCCGAGCCTGGCTCAGCTGTCCACCTGGGCTTTAGTGAGCTGTGGCCAAGTGAGAGGGCCGTGCGGTTAGTACGGCTGCCTCTCAGGCTGGGTGTGGTGGTAGATAGATTCTGCAAGTAGGGAATGTGGAAGGGAAGGGAGTTCCAAGCACCTTGGGTAGAGCCCCTCTATCCCCTTTGGTCCCTATATTCTGGGACAGAGAAATAGTTATTATTTCCATTTCACATAAGACTTAGGGTAAGTCTAAGACCATGCAACTGGGAGGTGACAGATGTGGAATCTTAAACCCAAGACTTTTCATGGCTCATCCAAGTTGTTTCCTCAGCACGGTTCTGTCTACCGTGGAATTATATAGTCTCCCTTGCTTGAGCCTCACAAGTACATCTAGTTTTCATTTTCAAGGATTTAATAGTACGAACTCAATGTTTTAAAGAAACAGTTGGTGGTGATCCAGAAAGAGAAGGTCAAGCAAGAAAATCTGAACCAGGGATCTTGAGCAATGTACTGCTGTCCACTGACGAAGCAGTGAGTGAGGTTGAGGATTCTGTTAGCAAATGTTCACGGAACGGCAGTTGGAGAAAGGTGGGCCCTGTGCTTGGGACACCTGCGGGCTCAGTGATACCTGCCGGGTTTTGGGCAGTGGCTGAGGTGGCTGGGAATTTGATTCTTCATTTATAAGTTTGAGTAGCAAATGCCACAAACCCAAGAGTGATATCTTGTTATAAAGTGCCCCATCCAGGGGCTCTTGATTTTGACTCCGGTCATGGTCTTACAGTTCCTGGGATCAATCCCTGCACCAGGCTCCACATTGGGCTTGGAGCCTGCTTGGGATTCTCTCTCTCCCTCTCTCTCTGCCCCTCCCCTGTGCATGCTTTCTCTCTCAAAAAAAAAAAAGAATAAACTTAAAAAATAAAGTGCCCCATCTGGGCCTTCTGTAAGCATGGGTGGCTGAATCTCAGATTTATAGCTTATGCTTCCACAAACTTAGACTTTTCTATTCTATCCTGTGTTTCTATATCCCACCAATCTTGGGGCAGGCGGTGGGGGAGGAGGAGGGAAGGAAACGTTCATGAATACAATCACGAAACTGTGTTTCTTTGTCCCTGATGTGACCTTNCCCCCCCCCCTGCCACCCCCCCCACCCTTCTCCAATTCTCAGTGTCCCAGAGGGTATGCCATTCATGTACAGCAGTGGTCCTTAGTTGTGATGTGACAATTACCATTCTCCTTTTGTCTTTTGTGGCTCTTTGGGGGAATTCTCCCTGGTCACGGCCACCGCCAAATTTAGTGACTCACCCACTGCTACTGACCAAAGATGCCACAAGTAGCTGCTGAAGGTTACTGCCCATCAGTGTCGGTGCCTTGGCAGAGGTGGTGAGAGCTTTGTCTGCCAACACTGCCACCAGAAGTGCTGGGTCTGATGACAGTGCTTGTCTCCCGTGGGCCCTGTGCTAAGACAGCTCGATTTTGGCAGCCTCTTCTTCCGAGGAGTCAGCCTTGATTGAATTCATGCCACTCAGATCAGGGGATGATCTGAAAGTTGGACTTTATTATATTAAATGTTTATTATTAAGAGAGAGAGAGAGACAGAGTAAGAACAGGGGAGGGAAAGAGAGAGATGGAGACACAGAATCCAAAGCAAGCTCCACAAAAGAGTTGTCAGCACAAAGCCTGACATGGGGCTCGAACTCATGAACCATGAGATCATAACCTGAGCCGAAGTCGACACTCAACAGACTGAGCCACCAGGCGCCCCAAGGACTTTATTACATTAGAAATACCTCCCAGGAGGCTGTGTTTTGTCCTAGAACCTAAAACTTGCAGATCTCTATCCTTGCTTCCCTTGGTCTGTCTTTTTGTTTTTTTTAAGTTTATTTTTCATTTATTTTGAGAAAGGTACAGAAAGCAAGGAGAGAGGGGCAGCTAGAGAAGGAGACAGAACCCCAAGCAGGCCCACGCTGCCAGCACAGAGCCCGACGCAGGGCTTGAACTCACAGACCGTGCGATCATGACCTTTGGTCTGTCATTTAAAAGACCCATAGCCAGACAGGCTTGAATCCTATGTACATGTAGGTTTTAGACCAAAATGTAAGTAAATACACACACATGTAGGGGCACCTTCTGACAGACTTTCCACTGTTATCAAATACTGCTTTATATAATTTTACCCCTGAGGGAGAGTGAAACCAACTCGTATAGAACCCTTTTAGAAATGCAAATGTATCCCAGGACACACACAGCTTTACCTCAGCTCCCGTGCTAGAAGGATCTCGATGACAAAACCCTCCCAGGCAACTCTCTAGCCGTATGCAAGCCAATTGGTGCTTGCAGCTCACCTCTCAAGGAGAGGGTGTTCCTGACCCTTGCAACATGCTGGCTTCTGTTTTTCTTTGTGGCAAGACAACACCCAATTCACAAAAAACCGAGAATAGCACTGCTCCTGAGAAGTACATAAACTCAACTGGGATGTTCCCCAAGTGAGAAATTTTCGTCCCCCTGACCCCAAGATCTCCGACCTTTGAAGTTTTAGAACAACGCACAATTATTTAAGTCTGTGCTCTAATACTTCTTTAATGTGTTTTAATTTTTTATTCAAGTCTTAGTCAGAGACTTTCTGGAACAGTCTGTTTTTTTAAACAAACCAAATTTAGGACATCTATTTAAATCACTTTTGAAATGCAAAGAATTTTTTTTCTTTTTTGGTAAATAGTGATTTACAAATGGGATCATTCCATTTCCATTATGACACTTTGACAAGCTATTAAAATTAGGTGTTCACATGGTTAATTTTTGACCAGGGGACTGGAAGACGGAGAAAATGGTAACAATGGTGAAAAGGAGGAATAATGTGTGTGTGTGTGTGTGTGTGTGTGTGTTTATGCCAGAGTAAGGTAGTGAAATGTTTTCCTCAACCCACTTAGGATCCCTGGCTGGGTCTCAAAATTAAACTGACAAAGACAGATTATCAGGGGAGAAGCACACGAATTTATTTAGTGCAAATTTTACATGACACAAGAACCTTCATAATAAAGAGCTAAAGAAACAGATAAGCCTGAGTATTTTTATGCTATATTTGCTGAAAAGTGGACAGTCATGTAGAAATATGATAGGCCAAAAAGTATGAGGTAAGTGTAGTAAATTGGGGGAAATTTAGTGAGGCCCATTCAGAGCTTTGTGGTAGTGTCCCCTTGTCTTCAGAGATAAGAGCACTCCTTTCCTCCAGGTTTAGGGAGGAAATCTCTCAAGTGGGGATTTTACACTCTGTTTCTGAAGAGAAGCCCTATGGAAAGGGGCTCATTTTGTTGTGTCTCCAACTCCTTCAGCTTAAGGTATTCAATATGGGGTTCTTCACGACGGCAGCCCACAATTGGTTGGGAACTCGAAAACTGGGGCTTCTCCTCAAGGATCAATGGGTTCATAGCCTACATCTGACACCCCAGCTTTTAAGATCAGCACCTGAGAGACGAGTCCCCCAAATATCTGATATGGAAGACCAATAGGGTTCCTACCCACCAGACCCGCAGGGCTACGGAAAATTGAGTCTCTTTTTTTTTTGGTTGATCTTTATACTCCTTTTTTTTTTTTTTTTTTTTTTACAAATAGTTTATTGTGGAAAATTGAGTCTCTTAAAGGGATTGTGTGTTGACTCACCCGATTCCGGGCCATTGCAGAAGCAGCTGAAAGTATCTGAAGTATCTGAAAAGTGCCCAAACATGCAAAACTCATTTCTTAATTTTAAAGTGTAGGTCTAAGGCGGTAGGAGCCTGCAAGAATACCCTCCAGGGAAAGAAGCTGTTGGATCTCATCTTCCTACTTTTCCCTCCACCCTGCTGACGTCAAAACCAAAAGGCACCATCTTTTTTTTTTTTTTTTCCCTTTCCCTTGGGTGTCATCTCTATACTCCAGCTGGAAAGGGCCATCTTCCATGCGCTCCCTCTTCCTTGCTAAAGCTGGCAATCGCTATCTCTTTCTGAAATTTCCCTCTCTTCCTCATATTTTTCCTTCTTTCCTTTAAAAAAAATCTTTTTTTCCAGTGAGTCCTTTCTTTGTACTTCCTCCTTGCCTCACTCCAGCCAGTAGGCGCCATCTTTGTGTTCTCCCCCAGTCACTCTCAAGTGTCAGTATCTCAGAGGGGAAGAAGGGAGCTTCCACACACATCTAGTGCCTTGGTTTTTACATCTGGTGGCCTGAGTTTTGCGGCTGCCACCCAGGAGATGCTCCTTGATTGCCTAGATCTGGAAGCCGTGCAGGGTGCAGGGGGGGTGTGTTCCTGGGCCCCACAAGACTGTAACAATGGGGGAGACAGTCCTTGGCAGGCCACCACTCCTAGGGCACCACCCAGACAGCAGACGGAAACACACCCTAGACTTTCTGAGAAAGAGGCATGTTTGCTTTTCCAGGAACTTTGGCCTGAGGGCCAGGCTTCTGGTTTGGCCCACGGAAAGGCGTCAGAGGGGCTCTGGGGGAACAGAGGCTGATGAACGGAATCTTTGCGCTCTCCCTCTGCCTTGCCCTGGCTCCCCTGCATCTTACAGAAAAGAGCTTATACCCTTCCCTGGTGCCCTGATTTTTGCGGCTGCTGCTGGGGACACCTACCTCTACATTGCCTGGCTCTGGTGGCCAGTGGGGCTTATCCTTGTGGGCCCCACAGGACTGTAACCAATGGAGAAAGAGTTCTCAAGCAGCTACCACCCCCAAGGCATAGCAAGAGGCAACAGACCAAGGAGTTCAATCTTTTTGGGAAGAGGCCTATTAGCTGATCATGCAGCTGCAGCCTGAGGAGCAGGCTTCTAATTAAACACACATCTGAGGGCTGACCCTGAGCCTTTCCTGAGACCTTGGAGAGGAGGTACTACCTTCTTGTTCTCCCTCTTTCGTGCTCCAGAGTGCCAGTATCTCTTGGAGGGTGGCTTTTATAGGTATCTGGCACCCCACCTTTTACCTCTGGCGTCCTGGTTTTTGTGGCTGCTGCCTAGGAGATGCCCCTTGACTGCCTGGCTCTGGTGGCCGGGGGACATGTGTCCCTGGGTCCCCCAAGCCTGGAACAATGGGAGAGACCATTCTTGGCAGGCCACCACCCCCGGGGCACTACCCAGACAGCAGATTGAAACACAACCCCAGCCTTTCTGTGAAACAGACCTACTTGCTAGTCCTGGAGTTTCAGTTTTAGAGGGAGGCTTCAGGTTTGGCACACATTTAGAGGCTACAGAGGTGCTCTCAGGGAATGTAGGCAGAGAGACGCCATTTTTGCACTCTCCCTCTAACTGGCTACAGCCAGGTATCTCAGAAATGAGCTCGTACGCTTGTCTGGAGCCCCGGTTTTTGTGACTGCTGTCCAGGGACACTGGACACCACCAGATCACTTGGTCCTGGGGGCCAGCTAGGCTTATGCTTGTGGAATGTATATATTTGCCTTCTTCAAAAGCCTGAGAGTCCAACTTCCAATCAGCCTGAATATAGGTGCTGATTGAGATTCTCCCCTTGGTGCGTTGACCGGTCCTGGCACATCCTCAGCTACTGGCAGCTATTAAAAATAAAATCGGCTGCTTGGACAATCACTGAAGTTCGAGAGACAGCTAATAGCTAGTGAGATAGGTTAATGTTGAGTGATAAGGCTTATCTCCTACATAAGGCCACTCTTTCAAGACCATGAGAGGTGGCTGTTTCCTCTACTGCATAGAAATGCTGGTTGCAAGAGGCAGGGGGTTGAGGGTGAGTGAATGGGTGAAGGGAGTCAAAAGGCACAGACTTCCAGCTATGAAATAAATAAGTCATGGAGTTGCATGGTGACTGTAGTTAACAATACTGTATTGTATATTTGGAAGTTGTTAAGGGAGTAGATCTTAAAAGTTCTCATCAGAAGAAAAAAAAATCCTGTAACTATATATGGTGACAGATGTTAACTAGGTTTATTGTGGGGATCATATCTCAATATATACAAATATTGGGTCATTATGTTGTGTGCCTGATACTAATATAATGCCAGATGTTAACTATAACTCAGTTAAAAAAAATAAAATATTAAACATGCCATATTTGAGAGTAGTGTGTCCGGAACCCCATCATTGGCCAAACATCAAGGGGTNCCGCCCCCCCCCCCACCATGTCTGCACAGGCTCACAACTGTATTTAGGATCTTTTCACAGGAAGCTGATAAGAGTATTCAACTCAGTCTACGAGGTATTTGTGAAGCAAATATGGTTATGTGTCTCTCATACACAACAGGGGTCTAACAAAACACAAATGCATTTGAAAGCACCCTCCCACTCTGAGTTGCTTCCATTAGCTGTTGCTCCCAAGGACCCTGAACAGGAAAGATTTAAACCCACTTCAACTCTACTTCAGCTGCACCTTACATTCAGTCTTGTATTTAAGAAACTTTCCCAGGGTTGAGACAATTTAGTATATGTGGGTTTGCATTTCATTGGCTCCCCCAGCTCAAAACTAGCCCAGGATTATATGTGGCAGTGTCTCTTTCAAGTGGTCCTTTCCTGAGCAAAGGGAAAACTCCCCAGGAATAATCTAGGCGGTCATACCTGCTGAATTCATCCTGACCCCAGAAGGAGTGTGTGGGAAACTTTAAGACGACCCATCCTTCAAAGTCGGCCATGTTGTTTTTCACTGGCAGTATATGAAAGGAAAGTATATGCCCACGCATACTTTCCAACCCCAACCAGAGACTGTTGGGTTTAGAATCAGCATCGCTTACCTGGCTGAAGTTGGTGCTTTTGGCATCTCTGTCCCCGAAGATGGTAAGGAATCCAGTTACCCAGGGCTATGGGGCAGGGACATCGGTTTGCAGCTGACCCTCCAGCCGCATTATACAGTTCTCTATTGCAAAGCCTTTGTGTCCAGAGAATTCTCTGGCTCTGAGCTTCGGTACTTTTGTTTAGAGCAGTCTCGCCCCAGTCTTCAAGTTTCAGGTAAGGCATCTGGCGTATAACTAAGGGATAAGCAGAAGAAATAAAAATCTTTTATTACTAGAGTGAGGCCAGGTATGTGCAAATAAACAATGAAGAAGTGCAAATGACTTCAAGAGAGGAATTGTATAAACTCCCAAGGAGCTAGTCCCCATCTTTGCAAACCAAGGGTTGCTTAACATTTCACTTCTTTGTTTTCCGATTCGTGCCCAATGCAAATGTATGCTCCTGACGGCAATCTAAGGGGCACATTCCCTTAAAAATTAAGTCTTTTATTGCAAATATTTGTCTCATTGCAGATTATTTCAATGTTATCAAATAGTTCTTCCTTCAACAGTAGCTCCTGTATGTGAAGCCTGTGTGTGCAGAAAACCCAGGCATGTTGAAAATAGACCTTCATAGACAGCCTAGCCCAGGGGAGTTCACTGCCCCAGTTACAGCGTTTTTGGATTGCACAGGATAAAGGCCTCCCAATTGAGGAACGTGCAAGATGGGAAAAGCTGTGATTTTTTTTGTCTTTATCCAGGGAAGGAGGAATTAGTAATACTGACCTCCCAATGCACTGAATTATGGACTTGGGAAAAATGCAAATTTTTTTAAAGTGATTTATTTTTGAAAGAGAGGAGAGCCTGTGAGCAAGTGGGGGAAGGGCAGAGAGAGAGGGAGGGAAAGGGAGAATCCCAGGCTCTGACAGTGCAGAGCCCAATGCAGGGCTCGAACTCACAAACCATGAGATCATGACCCGAGCCGAAGTCAGATGCTTCAGTGACTGAGCCTCCTAGACACCCACAAAACTCATTTTTTTAAAGTGGTTTTATCAGAGCAATATGTGCACGTGACTTCAGGAGTTGAATGGGACTAGTAAACCCATCGCTGAGGCCATGGTTCTCTCCTACACATCCATTTCACTGCCCAGTGGTAACTATTCTCTGCTCTTTTAAGTTCTCTGTTCTTGAACGAGGCCCATGCTTCTAAAGAATATGCTTATGCTGCTATTGTTCATCAATTTTAGACATTACAGTAGATGAAGCTCAACTACCTTCCACTTCATCCTGCAATATGTTTATACCAAAATTCTGTAACAATTTATATTCCGTTTTCATTATTCTGAATGCAACATCGTCATTGCCGAGACGATGTTTATTGTGCCCAGAGTTTCCTGGGCTCTGTTTCCTACAGCAGTTGGGACATTTTCCGTCAGGTACACTCTTCCTCTACTTCGTCAAGCCAGTGACCAGAATTCACCAGCCTCGTGGTCGATGGATGTCTCCACGAACAGCACATCTTCAGGCAGCATATTTATCTAGATTGATTCCCTCTGGCTTCTGCCCAACCTTATTGAGCAGCAAAACGCAAGACTGCACAGTGATCTAAGCTTCATAATAAGATTTAGAGATGGCAAGAAGAGAGAACAGGCAAGAGGCAACTATGAGGGTGGCATCATCTAGAAAGGATTGTCTGAGATCTTTAGGTACTGCCTGCTAGCAAATCTTACTACCACATGGATGTGGATACCAAGTCAGGGGATAGCTTTAGAACCACGTGAGGGTTTCCCATTCTCTTCATAAATATGACATGTACATCTGGACAGACTAAAAATCTATTTCATTCAGAAATGTATTAATTGGCTCATGAAACCTGGAGTCACTCACCCGGTGTTTTACCATCAGGCCCCTTATGGCTGTGTCTTCTTCCTCCTCCTTTCCTCGTCACTGTTGAGAAAAGACATCTGCCTGTGGTTGCATTCCAGCCTCCAAACAGATCCCCCAGAGTACCAAGCATAAAGGGATCGAAGCCTGTGCAACCACACACAGGCGTGCACACAATTACACACATCCCCAGAAGCATGCACAGACTCACACATGGACATTGATCTTCACTGAATTTCTGTTTAATCTTCCCTGACTCTTTTAAAGGTTTTTTTTTTTCCCCAGGAAAAGAGAAAGAAACTAAGAAGCAGACTCTTAACTATAGAGAATGAACTGATGGTCATCAGAGGAGAGGTGGGTGGGGAGATGGGTGAAATGGGGAATAAAGAGTAATCATGATGAAAAAAATAGGAAAAGTAATAATAAATGGGTGAACTGGCAAGGAAGGGATGATGGGAAGCTTCCAAACCATCCCTGTTGCACTTTCAAGATACAGAAAAACATATTTATAATAACCAGGGCAAGTTACTGCAGATGGTAAGCCAAGGGCATGAAAGCAAAATGCTGGCTAGTAATTTTAATAAAAACTGAGAATTTCTCTGTTTCAGTTTCCCTGTTAATGTCCTGCTAGGGATGGGAATAACTGGAAAGGTTTATAAGGTGGTCAGTCTTCTCATGGCCAGTGGAGACTCCTAAACTTTCTTCCAGGCGTGCCTCTGGTATGCAGTCCAGCACAACATGAATTGAGATTTTCTTTCTGAAACTCATTTTATTTTATTTTATTTTATGCATTTATTTATTTATTTTTGAGAGAGGGAGAGAGAGAGAGAAAGAGAGAGCGGAGGAGGGGCAGAGAGAGAAGGAGAGAGAAAATTCCAAGCGGGCTCTGCACTGTCAGTGCTGAAGGGCTCAGAGTCAGGGCTCTATCCCATGAACTGTGAGATCATGACCTGAGTTGAGATCAAGAGTTGGACCCTTAACCCACTGAGCCACTTAGGCTCCCCTAAAACCTTCATTTTAAAAGTCATGAATTCCAAGCAGGAAAAGCAAAGCTTCAACCGGAAGCACAGGTCTTGCACTTAACTCTACTTCCTCTGACTTCACATTTGCCAAGAACATGGCTGATTATAATCTGGTTTTCCATATAGAGTTTCCTGTAGGGGGCAAATATTTGATCAACTGATGTAAACATCCCAGTCAGCCTGAACTGACCTTTGTTTTTGTTTTGTTTTGTTTTTAATGTTTATTTATTTTTGAGAGAGAGACAGAGAAGGGGGGGAGAAAGAGAGAGAGAAAGTAGGGGAGAGGCAGAGAGAGAGAAAGAGACACAGAATCTGAAGCAGGGTCCAGGCTCTGAGCTGTCAGCACAAAGCCTAATGTGGGGCTCAAACTCACAAACTGTGACATCATGACCTGAGCCGAAGTTGGACATTTAACCAACTGAGCCACCCAGGCGCCCCTGGCCTTTGGTTTATACGGCACTTACTTGAAAGGTGGCTTTACACGAGGCTGACCACCAGAGAGCCGCTATGTTATGGTGCTCTAACGAAATCAAAGTAATTAACCTGCACGTACATTTGAGGGGATCCACTCACTCCGTTTCTGCCTACAGATCTCCTCCTGCCGTTTGCAGAGCCCAGGACAAAAGTACAAATGGAGGCCTCAAGCCTATGTCTTATTCCCCTTTTCTTCCTATTGATGGGTTTAGTCTTCACATCAGGGGCCATGTGAGCATCCATGGGGACACCCCAGTCACCAAGGCCAAGGTCTGCCCCAGTCCCTGCCTGCCCAGTCGCCACCTCTTGGTCATCTCACAGGCCCCGGGGTGTGCATAGAGCAATGGCTGCCTTTGGGAGGACAGACCCAAGACGGAAGCCCAAGCAGGATCTGCCACATGCTACAGGGCATTCGATGAGGGTGACCTAGGGGTCGGGGGTTAACTTCAGAGCGGACATGTCTCCTTGACTTTAAGGTCTCCTCACTATGTGGAGGCGTTTGCAAAAGGAAGAGCCTAGGGTGGGGGACCTACTTGCCCAGTTCTAAGGGTGATACCGCCCACGTGGCCATCCTTTCTACTCTGAGGACATTCAGGAGTGATGGGATTACCTCCTTGGAGGATCTATCTCAGCTCACTGAACCTGCATTCCTTCCTATTGGAATGTAATTTGCCAAACTGTGGCCTAAGGGGGATCTGACTCAGTCCTGTGGACGGTAAGCAAAGCCATACCTTGTATGACATGGCTCTCTAAAGACCTGGAAGAAACTTTGGTGTTTTCTATTAATATTTATAGAGGTTCCTCAGGCAATTGGACAGAATTTTGAACTATGTAGAAATGCAGTCTCGGGTCACAGCCTCATCTGTCTTAATTACAGGGTCAACGACAGAGAAGACTTTACTTAACTGCTAGTGGAAGTCCTTAATCTGACTGAACCTGAACCACTTGGCCCAGAGAAATTAGCCCAGAGTGATAACTAATGATATTCAAATAGTTTTAAAATAATCCAATCTTCCAGAACTCTGTGGTTGGCTGATGGGAAAGAGAATGTGAAAAGAACAACGTGGAACTTACTTGCTTATAAAAACGCTTTGGGGCAGGATGGTTGCAGGAGCGATCTCATTTTGTTCCAAGAGATTTCACTGCTGTTTCAAAAATACTCCATTCAGTCTTGCTAATAGAACCAAGCCACAGAGCTGCGTTAAGAGAGGGGCAGAAAAGGCTTTCAATCTACTCAACCAGCTGCTCTGTCCTCTAGATTATACAGGGGGAGGAGGAAGAGAAAAACGTAAAACATAATGTGACACCCAGAGCAATGTGATGTGATTACCCGAGAGAAGATGCCTTCAAGGTAAATGGATGGGAAATCAATATTTATCAAGTTCTGGGTGGGGCGAACAGCTGGCCCTTTCTGATAATATCGAAATGGCTGAAGAGCTGTGGTCAGGAGGACTGGCCTTTTCGGCTGCTCATTTAATTTTATATCTGGTCAATCATTGGTTCATTCAGCAAGTATCGAAGTACCGGCCACCTGCAAGGCATGTTTAACAAGAGACCATTTCTAAGGATCCTTTTCCTTCATCTCCTTTCTTATCTTTTCTTCTAGTCTCCATCTTCAACCGCATCCCGAGGGAGGCAGGGTCACATTATAATTAGCTACGCAGCCTGTGTAACTTATTTCACATCCTGGAGCCTTGGATTCCTCATCTGTAAAACAAGGATAGTAATAGTGCTTAGCTTGCCTGGTAATTGGGCACCCACCGAGCTCCCAGGAAGCGTTAAATACGAATAACGTTGTGAAAAAAGATAATAATAATTTGCTTCATAGGCTGCCGAAGCTAACTGGGATCCACTTTAGGAAAAAGTGGCATTGGCCAGAAATTAATCAATAATGTTTGTAACTTGCAATGTTTTGCATCTCTTGAGCATGAAGAAACCACCAGCATTAATTGAGTGTGTGCCGTGCTAGGATATAAACAAGCCTTTAGAATCTGTGGTATTTGTTGGGGAGAGAAAAATAAAACAGTTTTTCATTTATCCTCTTAAGTTTAGTGGCAGAGGCCCTGAAAAAATAAAGTGATAAGAGGCAGATTGGCGGGGGAAAGAGGTTTATTTTGCATGAATATGGGAAGTCTCACAGGGATGAAGTGAAAAATCCAAGGAGGCAACAGACCAGAAGGCTTATGTACCATCTTAACAAAAAGTGATAAATGTGGAGAAGTGATGTGACAAAAGGAAAAAAAATGCAGCTCTGAGCTTGTGGGAAGTAAATATATGCAGGGAAACTAATGGAAGATAAGGGTTGTTCATTCCAGTCGCGTTTGTAATGCAGATTCCTCGCAGGGCCATCTCTAGGCTGATAAGAGTCTAGAGTTGCCTCCGGGGATTGTCACTCTGCCTTTCCTGGTATTAGAGCGAGGGGCAGGAGGGACACCAGCGCAAAGGGAGATTCACCCCCTGCTTTGAGGCAAGGCAGGGCGAAGACAGAGAGCTTGGTTCTGCGTCTATGGTTTCTCAATTCTTTTAGTTCAGAATAATCCTTCTGCCAAAATGGCATATTTCTCGGGTGGCAGATTATTATCTACATCATAATCCTCACACGATACTCTATAAACTGGGTACTCGTGTGATGGCCATTTTATATTTGGGTAAACTGAGGTTTAGAGAAGTATGGTACTTGCCACGTTTACACAGATGGTAAGTGGTAGAAGTGGGAATCTGTTCTGGAAATCCAGGTTTTAGGAGTCTAGAATCAGCCCCCTCCGCCATCAACCTCCCTGAAACTCCGTGGACACGGTCATGGCTGAGAGCCTGAAACGGCCAGCATGACAAATAAATTCCAGTTCTGACCATTAGATGAGGGAGAAAACTGTCTGCTCAGCACCTGGGCCCTGGACCCTGTTTGGTTACTGTTTAAAGGAATTCATCATAGAGTGCCCGATGACAGACTTCTATTACAGGAAGAAGGGGAGCCTGTGCTGAACTTCTGAATGATGCCTCCGAGTCACGTGTAACTCTGGTTCCATAGTCACTTCTCACTGGCACTTGGGAGAGTCCTTGGGTATTTAAGTGGCTCCCTGTTTGTGGAATGAGGACATTTTGGTAGATCCGTGCTCCTCTCTGTAAATGAGACAGAAACTGCTATGCAGCTGGAGAAAAACAATTAGGGCCATCAAAACCCTTTAGGGTGGACTAATAGTTTTTATTAGGTAATCATTGTGTGCAATATGAGCACAGCTAGGTGCAGAACCTGGCCATACAGGGGTTGTTCTGTTTTATTTTGTTTTGTTTTCACTCGACAGATCTAAATTCACAAATATATCTGCAAATGTATCCCAAGTGTTGATTACTTGGTTTGCCTTCCTACTTGAAGACCTCCAGAATTCAGTGGACAGGTCCTTTGGTTTCCCACTGAATGGCTGTAAATACGTTTCCTCTTGGGGGATAGGATTCTGAAGCCATCCTCCATCGGTGAACCATTTGTAGACTGATTCCTGCTCATACAGATTCAGTCCCCATGTACCCATACAGACATATAGGCTAAAGCAGTTTGATGCTAGAGCAAGTATGAGGGTAAATTCAGACTCCTAAATATAGACATTCTAACATACAGGCAATTGTTTTTTTATCTCCACACAAAAGCGTCTTTCCTCAGGATAAAACGTAAGCTCCTTTGCACAGAAGAAAGTCTGGTGCAGTAGTTACAAATGCATTCCTGGTAACCGTCTGCCCGCCATTGTGGCACTACAGCCATCTTGCACCAGAAAGAGAAGGCCTGCCGGAGGGTGAGTCCAGCATGGCCCAAAGCAGAGCTTAGAGAAACCAGGTCCTGAAGATGCTGCAGGAAATCAGAATACTCCACCCCAAAATATGCCACTTTGGTAAAGGGATTATTTTGAGTTGGAGGAAAACGAGAATCAACAGATGCAGAAAGAAGCCTTCTTGGAACTTCCATCATCCGACTAAAAGTAGAAACTTCTGAGAAATGAGGACTGTCCTTTCCGGAGGAAGTTTCATGGCAATGAGGAAGATGCAAAGTTGGCACCAAGATGGACCGGCACAAACAAATCTTTCCCTGTTAGTTTTCCCCATAAGTTTATTTCCCACTGTTGGCTGCCCTTGAACCCTAAAACCCTTTCCTTTCTCTCATCACTTCTGTGCAAATGTATTCTTCTTTGTTAAGATGCTATATAAGCCCCAAGTTCTAACCACCGCTTTGAGTTACTTGTCATGGAGTTTCTCCTATGTACATGGATGCTGCACATGTTAATTGTTGTTGGTTTTTTCTTGTTAATCAGATTTTTGTCAGTCTAATTTGTAGGGCCAGAGAACATAGGAGGTAGGAGAGTACAGAGAAAAGTTTCTTTTCCTCCCCTACAATGCCAACTGGAGCCCTGATCAAGCTGAGCTGAAAACCAGAACTATCGCTAGATTTTTCAGACATGTAAGTCCAAACATTTTTGTTCTGCCTAAACCATCTTAGGTGGGTTTTTTCTATCATTCTACTATCATTTCTATCATCAAATAGAATTTTGAACATTCTATTCTCTAGTTATCAGAATTTTTCCCAATATCGAAGCCCGTTCAAATGCACCTCTCTAAAAAGCCTTCCTGGTTCTCTGAAGCTTTCCTTATTTCCTTTGGACAGAGTGGCATCTGCCTGCCTCTCTCCATCCCTCTGTTTCCCTGTAGGACTCAAATGGCACTTCTCTAAATGTCCTTACCAATGACACCTCGGACCACTGAGTGCCATGGGACTCTGGAGCTGGATTGCCTAAATTGTAATCCTGGTGCAAACACCTACTGGCTATGCTGTATAACAGAATGTAGTTTCAAGCCAAGATCTCTGTCTTGAGCCCTTTGTTGTGTGCTACTCATCTTGCTGTCCCATCCCCTGTGAGCAGGGCCCATATTGTAGACCTATCTTAGAATTCATGTGTTGCCCCTCTGCCCTTTTCATCAGAAGACTGATATTCCTTTTGCTTACCCACTACGCTCAGACTCCAGATCTTTGCCAGGCCCTGAAAATATTTTTGGAATACCAGACTTCCTAAATCTTTTCCAATCTAATGATGCCTGGTCAGGATTATGACATAGGCCAACCATCTCGGTGTCTGATCCTTTCTTTTTCTGGATTCTGGAAATGTCTGGCGCTTAAAGACAGATAAAGGTTGATCCAGCAGTCTATCTTGGCTGTAAATAACTCATTCCACAGAATTAGAAAGTAAATTCTGTTCTCTGGCTACTATAAAATGTATTTTAAATCTGTATGGCCGGTCTTGCTTTTGTTTTTCTGAGAGACAGTCTGAAGGGTTAACTGTTGACAAACGACCTTCATTCAGATGCATAGACCCTCAAGAGTTTGTGGAAAGGATAGTAAATCCAGATGCTCTACTAAGATGTTGTCCTTGAGCTAATGGGAAAATAAAAATAATGTAATTTAACAGAATCAAAACGTACGTAAACAGAGAACAGAAAGGATTAAAGGCTTTCAGACAATGGCCTGAGTTATGGTCTCATTTCTTCCACTTAAGAAATATATGACCATGGGAAAATCACAGAATTTCTCAGTGTTTCCTTTTGCATACTAGGATTAATAATAAGCCATTCTATCCCCGTTATACTGAGCTGCGATGATAATCTAACTGACTGACATATATTTGCTTTGCTACGTACATAAGGTATTGGTGTTATTATTCCTATTTCCAAGTGATCCAGGGTGTAAAATCTAATTTCTTAGTGGGACTTTTACACAATATTTGGTAACAATTGAAATCCAACATCCTCAACATCGGCACTTCTCTCAAGAAACTCACGTTTAATTCTTTGTGGAATGGCCATATTTGTGTTGTGCACAAAGAAAGTCTTGTCTGAACTTAAGAAGTCTATTCCTGCTCCTTTTGTGTTTAGATTGACCACGATAATTAGATTTGGTGACAGTAATATAATATAACTACATAATTATAGTTCTTATGGCAGATGGACGAAAGAGAGCAGAAAATCAAGTCGGGGAATTGAATCTAGGTTTAGATGTTGGGTTAAAGGTTCTTAAGGTTTGTTGGGCTTGAGCTTACCCTGTCTTAATCAACTTTGGGTTTCTCTGCTTTAACATCATATGGCTTATTTTTAGACTCCTTACCATGGTGTGAACTTAGATTCCTAGGTGCCATGGAATTTGTTTCCCTGAAAGTATCTCTTAGCAAGATTAATATAGCTGAGGTCTGCCCATAGATAGTCACTATGTTGACATTTGCACTGATGTTGCAGAAACAATCTGGGTAACACTGACAGTTCCTTAGAGGTCATCAAGGGAATGACACCAAACCTAACTAATAATCATTGATTGTATTTTTATCTGTAGTGAACTTCCAATCTCGACTCCCTGAATACCTCCGTGTAGGCAAGGCTCACACAGGATGCCCACAGAGTGTGTCTGGGATGCTGGACCACTGAGGCACTGAGCGCACGCAGGTCAGGGAAGCCAAGAACATCTGGACTCTGGTTTCGGCAACACGGAACTCAGGAGGAACTGGGACTTGAGAGATTAGAGGACCTTCTCCTGGTTCTGGGCTCCAGCCCAGATTCCGGGCCGATTTAGGCTCTAATAATGTCTAAAATGAAATTCTGCCCCAGACAGGTGGGATGAGGGGAGCTTAGAGAAAAAATGAAGTTGATTTAAAGGAAATGAGAAAATGCCAATGGGATAATTCTGGCACATTTGAGTTTGTGGGTGGAGATGAATATCTGCTACTACGATAATGTGTGCTGCATTTATATTCTCCCTGTTTAGGGGACAGCTTATTTTATGGAAGATGCGTCATTGAAGTGTATGTCTGTGTGGCATTTCTTTTGTCCTAAAGCCAAGCTGAAGCTTATTATGTTCTGCTGAGACACTAATGTCTTGCAGAGTGTTTTTAAGGCAACTGATGACACCCTGGAAAGAACAGGATCAGAATTTGGAAAACCTTTGGCACATTCCTTGGAGAATGAACAAATATAAGAAGAAAGGAGTCTAATAGGGAAAGAAGCAATTCACTAAAAGAAGAAAAATAAATGGGACAGAGAAGGTTGAGTTTGAATATGAGTTGAATACCCACTTAGTCACTGGATCACAGGACAAACACAAATCAATAATTTCAGTCATCTCCTGGAATAATTCTTTTTTCTATACAACATTCCTCCTCTCATTTGAAATCTACCCAGATCAGAATTTTCCTTTTGCTCCCAGAGCCCACCCCATCCTAGCGAACCCACTTCATTGATTTCTTCAGTTGGAAAATATTTTTTGAATGCTTCCAGAAGTGCCAGTCATCACATACATAAAGAAAATACCACATGGTCTTCACTGAAAACAATCCCAGTGAAATTTATTTCCTTCTCTTCCTAGGCGCACAGCTAGATGCAAACTGGCTAAAAGAGAAGATTAAATAAGTTGCCTTGACTGCACAGCTAGTAAAGTTGCAGGGTGGGATTTAAATTTAGGGTCTGGCAAAGTTCAAATGCAGAAGACAGGCTCAAAAACAGACCATCCACTGTCCGTTCCCTGTATTTAAATATTTAAACCCCATGCCTGTATGAATTTCAGAAAGGACTTCACTACAAGGAAAAGACCTGGCAATCTTCCCTGCATGTAAGTAGAGTCAGGTGACGGTCTAATCCAGTAGAATGCGGGTGGAAGTGATGTATGTCACTTCCAGGTCTGACCCCTACAAACCTCTCTCACAATCCCCCAACAGGCTCCATTCTTCCTTGTCTGTCAGCCGAATGCTAATAAATTAGTAGAAGATTTGGAGGACATAGGGGATGAGGAGACCACTGGATGGAAGAAACTGGGACCTTAAATGACTGTACGGAGTAAATCACCCCAAACGATCTCCCATTGGATCAGCCATGAGTGCAAAAAAACCTACCCTTATTATTTTAAGCCACTGTGAGAGTTGAGGCTTCTTTGTTTCAGTAGTTAGACTACCATGAATAATGCATGTGTCCTTACACAAAGTGCATAGTCCAGTAGAGAAGAGGGAAATGTAAAAATATCACACCCCATAATAAATAATTACTTCCCTCAGAAACATAATGATGTTTGTGAGCTCTCTTTGGAAAGAGATTAATAGAATTACAGCCCTAACAGGAAGTGTGATAGATCTTCCCACATGTGAAACTGGAAAAAGGAGTAAAACACACAAACGTTCCAGGGGCCAGTCTTCCCACGTGCAGGGGTGAGGATACTGAAAAGCAGTCAAATGTGAGACAATAGGGTGACACAGGAAATGGGTCTCAACTAGAAAATGACACGACCATACCAAAAAGCAATCATACTGACTCCCGAAGACCTTATTGGCTAAATCATAAATGTCTACTGGTTAATTTGCCCATGGAAGCCACAGTTATCAAGTGGGAGATTTCACTTAGGTGTCTGTAGATGGCCTATGCTAGCATTGATTGTCAAGAAGTTCTTGGGTATATAATATTTTCTTACCCATTGTCCCTTTGGAATATTATCTGAAGGAAAAACTTTCAGTCCAAGATGCCACTGTTTTTGGATCTTCATGCTTTATTCCTTTGAGACCTAAAAGTTTTGACTTTCAAGAGTCCAAACTATTAATAGATAATACGTAATTGTTGACAAGATTAGCTGTGTAATTTGTGAGGCCCTTTGCAAAATGAAAACGTGTGGCTCCCATTCAAAAAGCAGGGAAAAAGTACAGTTAAAGACGCTAAAATATGAAACTTTTTCTTTTGTGGTTTCTCTCTTGATCTGTCATGGTGTTTTATTTAATGTGTGTGAGAAGTAAGTGAGAGGTTTCATTTTCAGAAATACCAAATAAAAGCTGTGTTCTTTAGATAACAATAGGTTCACAACCTATTGGAAGTGGATAGGAACTCCCAACGCCCAACAGTGGGGTCTCAAACCCTTAGACGCTTCACTTTCTGGTTCTTCTTCCCCTCTCCATTTCGTGGGCTTATTTTTTGAGGGCTTTGCAATGAGCACGCACCAAAGAACTGAAGCCTCTGTGTCACCTCAAGGAATGTGTTTATTTGTTCCAATCAGACCACTTTTTTGCCTTACATAGGCATAGGCGACTTCGGGGTAAGGCTGTAACCTCTGTCTACTCAGCCAAAGAGGAATCAGGGGAGGGACTTGCTCTCTAGGAGAGAATTGCCTGCTGTAGCCGCCGGCAGTGTGCCTGTCCATCAGACACCCGCTCTTGGAAGAATATTGACTAAAGCTTCCCTTCACTGTGCTCCGACTCTATGCGTGCCTTCTCGTATTGGGTCAGTGAGCTTATTTCTCACAATGTGTATGTAATGGTGTTAATTTAAACTCATCTGATTTAGTTATTTAGTTTTTAAATGTTTTATTTATTTCTAGGAGAGAGAGAGAGAGAGACAGCGTGAGCAGGGGAGGGTCAGAGAGAGAGGGAGTCACAGACTGAAACAGGCTCCAGGCTCTGAGCTGGCAGGCAGCACAGAGCCCGGCGCGGGGCTCGAACCCACGAACCGCGAGATCATGACCCAAGCGAAAGTCGGACGCTCAACCGACTAAGCCACCCAGGCGCCCCTAAACTCATCTGATTTAATGTTGTTAGTTAACGTCATGCTCCCTTGGGTACTGGATGCGCGCGGGGAAATGCTGATCTGCGCAGGAACCTGGGGCCCCACTCCGTGACTCACTAGGTGGCGCTGCGCCTGACGTGTTGGGCCCTGGCTGGAGACAGAAGTCCTCCAAAGGCCGCGCAGCCTCCACGCCAGGATGCACTCGGCTCCTGGATCGGGTGTGGGTGAGAGGCTTGCCGTAGTGGAGTCACCCGCTAAATCCAGTCGTGGAGCTGCCCCTCCAGGGCGGGGTGAGCTGCCATGTCCCTCCGGGCACGGGCACCCAGCTGCAACCTTTTAGCATCCATGCCTCGGCCAGAGTCCACGTCTGCCTACCCCGACCACCTACCTTACTTGTCACCCAGGGCACTACAGCGGGGAGTGCGCAGCCCAGAGAGGCGGAAGATGCGGAGGTGGTGGGAAGAGGGACCACACGTGAGCCTGAGCCGGGCCTCAGAGTGTCCCGCCCATGCTCCACTGTTCCATCAGACTTCATCCGCAAAACACAGATTCAAAGATACAGTCACGGGGCGCCTGGGTGGCCCAGTCGGTTAAGCATCCGACTTCGGCTCAGGCCATGATCTCACGGTTCGTGGGTTCGAGCCCCGCGACAGGCTCTGTGCTGACAGCCAGCTCAGAGCCTGGAGCCTGTTTCAGATTCTGTGTCTCCCTCTCGGACCCTCCCCTGCTCATGCTGTCTCTCTGTCTCTCTCACTCAGAAATAAATAAAACGTTGAAAAAAAATTTAAAAACCCCCACAAAGATACAGTCACTAAGAATTTCAAGACTGTGACTACAGAGCAGTAACATCAAGCGTGGACCCCTTCTGAGTGGGGGCCCTGTACCACTGCCCTGGCTGTAAGACCCATCAAACCAACTTTGATCATGGGCCATGCACCACCTGCTAAGCACAGGGATGCAGTTATGATCAAAGCCGACCAAATCCCTACCCTAATGGAATTTCCATTCTAATCAAGCCCTCATGGAAATATAGATGAAGGTGGGAGGGGACACACTTCAAAGAACAGTTAGCAAATGGTCAACATTTGAGGCTTCCATACAGATCTGAACTTTGCACCGCCCTGGGTTTGGACCCTGCTCTTCCACTTTCACTAGTGTGTGGCAGTGGGCAATTTACTCAACACTCTCTAGAGCTAGTTCCTCATCTGTAAAATGGAAATGATAATAGTATCCATTTCTATAGGCAGAGAGCCTAGAGGAGCGCATGCTTATATTCATTGTTACTGTTTTGTAGTAGTGGTGTTGATAGTAGTGCAGCCCATCAGCTTTGGAGTAAGTGAGCAGAAATAAAGCACATGAAATTGGAGACAGCAGGAAAAAGGAGAGTAGTCACATGGAGGAAGAGCTTATCTCATTGCAGCTGACGCAACTTTGGGTTATTTGTCCTTATTTAAAGCCAGCTGAATTAGATTGTCTTCTTTCTTTCTTCACAGAATTGACTGAATGATTTGGTGCTGTGTGAAAACAATCTAACAGTAAAGCTTCCTTTTATTTTTTGTTGAAGAAACCTTAGGTCTCTAAGTTAAGTGAAGCAGTTTCTGATTTCTAGAGGCAAGGAGATGGTCATGTGTAATGAGCTTCTCACTATACCAGAGTCACGAAATGTGGCACTTATGGTCACTTCCACCATGAGCCTGCTAAGTGCGTTCTCTTCAATCCCTGGAGAACTGTGGTGCTAACACTTGTCACATTTCCTACTGAAGTATTTTGAGGATTAGGTCAATTTCTTAAAATATTAGCCATTTAATGAAAGGCATTTGCTTAAAGAGGCGACAAATCAATGCAGGCGCTCCGTTTCCTGATTTTAAAAAGAATCCAGGAATTGTTTGAAATACAGTTGGATTTCTACACATTTTAATTGTGACCTTCCAGAAAAGCGTTCATAAGTCTGGAGTTTCCCAGGATGCTTTGCCTGGAAGTAGTGTTAAATTACCAGAAAATCGATATGACACGTAGTATCCGTTTATGTAGATTGTAATTCAAACACACACACACACACACACACACACACACACACACACACACACACACACACACACACCCCTCTCATTGTAGAGCTCCAGTTCAGGAGAAAAGGGTGTATCCTAACCAGAGATGGAAAGGATTCATTTCACAAGTTGTTCTATATAATCACCCCCAGTTGGAAACATACATTTATTCATGATAAAACAGAATTTCTATAGTTTTTATTTTCATCCTGAAAAACAGATTCTGTATTTTTTTAGCTTTAAAAATTATTTTAGATTTATTTTCATTACTCATCATGCAATTCCCTCTAGTCCCGCCTAGTACACCGTTAATGCGAACTTCACCCAATCTAAATCATCTCCATTTTTCCTCCATCTTCCTTTCTCCCACTGTATGTGTGTGTGTGTGTGTGTGTGTGTGTGATTTCAGCAATCTTCCTCTAACATAAGTCTGAGACCCTTTCTCAGAGCATGGGTGAAGTCTCCACAAATCCGGTCAGGAACCACTCTGTAGTGTGTATAAGGATTTTCTTCTCTGGGTCTGCACATTTCCACACTGTCAGAAGTCCTTTCTATGCCTGGGGGAAAGCCCAAGATATGTGGACCATCTTATAAAATAAATTCTTTCCATCTCTGGTTAGTGCACTCTCTGAAAATCCATGTGCAAGGAAGAGATCACAGGGTTAAAAACCCAAAGAGCCAGGGGAGGGGGAGAGTAAGAGAAAGGAGCCTGGGAAGAGTGGACAGAAAACATTTGGTTCTTCATCTGGACTGAGTTACTTAATCACTGTACCTTCAATCAGAGTCTCAAGACACCCCGAGAGAATTCCTGGACTCTCTCAGGAAACAGATTATTCCATCTGAGTGAAATCTTCCTTGGAAAATAAATTACAGAGAGAGAGAGAGAGAGAATGTTTCAGGCTCCCATATGTCTATTTCAAATGATTTACCCTCTCTCTGGAATATTTGAGCTTCTTCGTGCCTTGGGTTTATTTTGTTTAAAATAAAATTCAGGTGACTTATCTGGAATTCAGCGACCTAGATTCTGCCCAAGTTTTGGCTTCCTTTAGAAATTAAATACGTAGTAATTATCAGGCACCATAAAGGAATTTTCCTATTTCTTCAAGGGAAAATGAAGAAGTGGCTCAGTATCTCCTAATTTAAATTATTTCCAGTTTTAAACAAGGATTTGTTTAAAATCCCCTGATATTTGTCCTAAAGGTCCAAAGTGCCCAGAAGTAAGCTGGCACATTCTGTTCTGTCTGTTTAGGACCAGTTACAACATTTAGGGCCTGCCTGCCACATTCGATAAAAATGTCTGTAAGTTCTGTGTATGTGTGCACATGTGTATAGAGGAACACTTAGATGTCCTACATTATCACCAACAGTTCTGTCCATACTTGAAGGCTTTTCGGAAGCTCCTCATTGCTAACTACTGCTCGAGAGAGGAAAAGGGAAGGCCGGGACATGGGTGGGAAGAGAGGCTAACATGTATTTGGAGGCCTGCTGTGTGGCAGGCACTGCCTTTGGCATAAAGCACAGAGGCTGGTCCTGTGCCTGTTTGATTCTGCTTCTGCCGTTTGTTAGATAAGTGAATCTGGGTAAGTTATTTAACTCTCTGAGCCCCAGTTTTTTCATCTGTAAAATAAGAATATTTATGTGATAATATCTAACATAAATTTTTTTTAAAGTTTATTTATCTGGGGAGAGAGAGCACAAGCTGGGGAGGGGCAGAGAGAAAGGGAGAGAGAGAGAATCCTAAGCAGGCTCCAAGCTGTCAGCCTTGAGCCTGATGCAGGGCTTGAATTCATGAACCATGAGATCATGACCTGAGCCAAAATCAAGAGTTGGATGCTCAACTGACTGAGCCACCCCGGAGGCCCTAACATTTTTTGAGTGCTTTCGGTACCAGGTGCCATGTGCACACAGAACCCTACGAAGTAGGTACTAGGGATAGAAAAGAACATTTAAGTAAATTGCTTAGCAACTAAGTGTTTAGCGAGGGCTGCTATCATTATAATAATATATTTTATTATTATATAGTGTCTTATAGCAGATCTCAGTTAATTTTCTCAAAACCCCTATAAAATTTTCTAACATTTATTCATTTTAGAGAGAGAGACTCAGAGCGTGAGTGGGGATGGGGCAGGGAGAGAGGGAGACACAGTCACAGAAGCAGGCTCCAGGTTCCGAGCTGTCAGCACAGAGCCCAAAGCGGGGCTTGAACTCACGAACCACGAAATCATGACCTGAGCCAAGGTCAGTTGCTTAACCGACTGAGCTTCTCAAAATCCCTATAAAGTTGGTATCATCCATCTTTTTACTCATGAGGAAACTAAAGGAAGCCAGGGAATTTGTAACATTTGCTTAGCTACTAAGAGATAGAGCAGGAGACTCAAATTCAGGTCTCTGTGGTTTTAAACATGTTCCCTTTTTAAAATATTACCAAATTTTTTTTTTTTTTTTTTTTTTTT
>NW_027531999.1:3680420-3701772 GCF_008692635.1 Crocuta crocuta | reverse complement strand
CAATTCATGCTGTAGAAACATTGTCTTCTGCTCTGCGGCTGCAGGATTTCCTAAAGCCCATGCCCCTGCCTCACAGGTCTGGACTTGGTCCCAACAGCTTCACTAAGAAGGGGGCTCCGCATTCCAGGGCGCCTGTGTCTGCCGGGCAGCCTGTGAGAGTGTTTGCGCAGGTGCGTTTAGGTGTTGCTGCCATTACGCCCCATCACTGACTCCCTACCTGGGAGACCTCCTGGGACTTCGGCCAGCGCCACAGCCAGCTTCGCCTCCACCGTCACGTTGCCCTGACTAACCCTTGCTCATCTTCCATGATGCTTGGTTTGAGCTCCTGTCCTTCGGGAGGCCTGTCCTACACACTGACCCTCTTTTTGTCTAGTCATTCATTCGGCAAATGTTTAAGAGGGGCAGCTGTATGTCAGGCAGCCTTTTAGAAGCCGGAGTATAATCTTGAAACTCCCTGCTCTTGTGAGGCTTTCATTCTTGTTTAGATTGGTGTCCCTGCAGCATCCTGAAATTCTCGTTTCTAACATTTCATGCTCGTGGTGATTTATTTGGAAGAACGTAATCAAAACTATTCTTCTCCATTGATTTATTCTTTAAAAACAACTTTTCAAAATGTTTATTTATTTATTTTGAGAGAAAGAGAAAGAGAGGAGAACATGAGCAGGGGAGGAGCAGAGAGAGAGGGAGAGAGAGAACCCCTCTGGGCTTGATTGCATGACCGCGAGTTCAAGACCTGAGCCCATATCAAGAGTCAGATGCTTAGCCAACTGAGCCACCCAGGTGCCCTTACCCATTAATTTCTACATACAAAAAAGGCACAGACCACATGAGATTTTCTCCATTAGAAGGGAGCTTTGCACGCAGTGGGCACTCAATAAATCTTTGCTGAATGACTGACTCATAGTGGACACATGAATTCATCTTTTTTTCCAGGAAATCCTAGCAATGGGCATTCTCAGTATCAGCTCCCAGGAGCTCCTCAGGTGCTCTGAGCTCAGGCATCCAGCCTGGGAGCGAGACACAAAAAGCTCAGAGTCTAAAAGAGCAGAGCTCCCTATTGTGGCCTATTTCTTGTTAGTACCCCCCTGGGGGAAGTGGAGACAAAGGACTCTTCCCACTTGCTAATGTAACTATAGACTGGCACAGCCATTCTGGTAAGCAATCTTGCAGAATTTAGTACAAATTAAGTATACGCACATCCAGTGTTCCCGCAGTGCAGTTCCTGGGTATATACCCCAGAGCTGTTCTCCCACAGGGCTGAGAAGACATATGCATTAACATTAACTGCAATATTATTTGTGGGTGCCTGCCCATCACTGGAGCGCCAATGGGTAAGGTGTGTGGAGACACACAATTGGCCCATCATGCAGCAGCCAGGAACAATGAATCCCATATACAGACAGCAACATGGAATCTAGCAACATACAGCTACACTAACGTTGAGTGGAAAAGGCAGAAAACAGGAGATGCTCAACATAACCATTGACGTAAGCTGAAAATCTATGAACACAAAATGTTACATGTTTTCCAAAACCACTTGCAGTTAAAATATCCACACTAAGCATGTTAAAATGATTGAAGGGAGCATGGAGGTGGGGGGATTAATGGAAATTAATGTATGTAATGATAGCTTATTACATACAAATATAAGGGAGACAGCTTGCAGGAACTATCGATGTCCCTGAATAGAAGATAAGGAAGCAAGCAAACCAAAAATGCTTGTCAGAGCCTCTGCCCCATCTGGGGCACCACTTGCTAGGCTTGTCTGTCTGTTGTGTCCATTCCTGATGCCACCTGTGGGTCATATGGCTTGCAGAGATACTTTGACGCGACTTAGATTTGTTTCTTCTCCTGTGATGGTCACCCTTGCTCAGCCTCTGCCATGGTAGCCGCTTGAGGAATGAGTTCCCAGCAGATGCTTCTGTCCAGCTCTCAGAGGAATTTGGCGAAGCAAGCCATCACGGCAGCCGTCCCATCTGGTTCTGCTCCAGGAAGTCACTGTGAATGATCCCTCTCTGTCTCGCTGTGGATGCTGAGGCCTGGCCTGCTCAGTCTTTCAAATGTGGCATCCAGGCAGGGCCTGGTCTCTCTGTCATGTAGAAATGTTGACATGACTCCCACTTTTGGTCTGGATCTTGATGCCCTGTTAGTGCAGCTCTGGTTCTTGGGCTGTATCTGGAATTTCCTGAACAGAGACAGGTGTCTAATGTTCCTTTGTCCGCCCCTAACACTGCCGTTGATGCTGACATTGACATGGTTGTCTTGCCACAGCTCCCGAATCACTATTTCCAGAACTTTGGGTCTCCGGGCAGCAGAGAAACCGCAGCCCCATGGTGTGCTGTTGGGTCCTTACTGGATTGCAACAGGTGGTCACACTTCTCAGATGTCCAGGCTCTCCAGTGGAAAAGGTGTTGGGCCGAAATTGTCTGAGGAACACCCGGAATAGATTTCGGAGCTGTAAGCCCAGAGACTCAGCGCACAGCTCAGGAAAGCCAGAACAAGGGAAGTGTAGGCTGGATAGAATGGAGTATGCCATTGTAGTCAACTAGTCTAGCTCGGAACACAGACAGAGCCCCTTACAAACGTATCAGTGTGACTCCAGGCACGCATCCCCAAAGGGCCTCAAATTTTGATTTTGGATATTTTGATTTCTGGCATTATCTCCAAAGGTGTATATAGCCAGGCCTAGAGACTCTATGATAGATTTGGAAGAGGAAGAACTTCATTTTACCACTTAAAACCTGTGGCAGTTATAAGAACTGTACTCTACTACTGTCTGTACTGGACTCTGTTACTATCGGATGGTCTGTACTACAGTGCAAATGACTTTCCCTGTGAATCCTATTTGTTACATAGAGTTATATGGAATGCTTTTCTTGAGGATAAAAACATCAATTTGTTACATGTAAAGAGTTATAATAGATTACAAATTTTGTAACCCTCGAGAGTGTGAGTGGGGTAGGAGCAGAGAGAGAAAAGGGAGAGAGAGCATCCTAAACAGGCTCTGCACTGTCAGGGCAGAGGTCAACGTGGGGCTCGAACTCAGGAACTGCGAGATCATGACCTGAGCCAAGATCAAGTGTCTGTTGCTTAACTGACTTAGGCACCCAGGCACCCCAGGCACCCTCTTTAGTTACACACACACACACACACACACACACACGCCCCCCTCCCTAATACAATCAGAAGCCATAGGTTTTCTCCACTTACTAGTATACAAGCATCTCTTTTTCCATGTCTACAAATACAGAGCCATTATCATTCTAGTTCATGACGTCATACTTTTCATTGTATATATGCCATATTTAGGTAACCAAATTCCTACTGATAAGTGTTTAGGTCATTTCAAATTTTTCAGTATTATAAGCTCTCTGGTAATTAACATCCTGTTTGTTTATTTTATTTATTTTTTTAAAGGTTTATTTTTGAGGGAGAGAGAGCACATATGAGTGGAGGAGGGGCAGAGAGAGAAGTGGACAGAGGATCCAAGGCCAGCTCCATGCTGATAGCAGCGAGTATGATGTGGACCTTAAACTTACGAACTGCAAGATCATGACCTGAGCCAAAGTCAAACCTTCAACCAACTGAGCCACCCAGGAGCTCCCTTCTTTGTTTATTTTTTTAAAAATGTTTTTAATTGTATTATTTTTGAGAGAGGCAGAGAGACAGAGAGCAAACCGGGGAAGAGCAGAGAGAGAGGGAGACACAGAATCAGAAGCAGGCTCCAGGCTCTGAGCCAGCACAGAGCCCACAGTGGGGCTCGAACTCACAGACTGCAAGATCATGACCTGAGCTGAAGTCGGCCACTTAGCACCAGGGCCAACTGAGCACCCAGGGCCTCCCCCCACCCCCCGTTTGTTTATTTTAACACATTTATCCAATTATTTCCTTAGGGCTAATTTCTAGGGGTGGGACTTCTATGTCAGAGACTTAAAAACAATTTTTTTTAATGTCCATTTATTTTTGAGAGAAAGAGAAACAGCGCATGATCAGGGAAGAGGCAGACACAGAATCTGAGCTGTCAGCACAGAGCCTGACACGGGGCCTGAACTTGTGAACCTGAGCCCAAGTCAGAGACCTAACCAACTGAGCCACCCAGGGGCCCCAAAGCCAGAGACCTTTTTAAAAAGGCTCTTCTACATGTTGCCAAAGTTTTCTCCAGGAAGGTTGCACCAGTTTACACTCCCATCCGAAGTGCATGCATGTGCCTGATTCCTGAAACTCTTACCAGTACTAGACACCATCAATATCAGTCTTCTTGATCATTCCCATTCTGACATCTGGCTCTTCTTTTGAAGCCTGGGCTCCATCACTGATAGCTTGACCTTTCTCAAGGCTAAGCAGGCAAAGCACTTTATTATTTAAAGAGCTAGCTTCCCAAGGGGACAAATCAACTATCTCCATAAGCTAGTGTCTGTTCATCCTGGTCTTCAAGGTTGAACTAAATTTTCCTTTAAACGTGTGCCTGGATTTCTTAGTTTTACTGGCAAGGATAGACGGGGCCTATTTCAAAGCTGAGTAAAATTAATGGCCAAGTGAAGGATCATCTGCGGCCAGGCCTGACCTAAACTGGAAAATCATCGTCACGACAGTGCTCAACTTCACCTAGGTCACCATCCCTCTGATTTATCTTAGAACTCGAGATAAACAAAGCATTTTTGCTCTTCTTGAAAATCTGTCTTTTGTTCAGTCATGGTATTTATTTTAGGGATTTAAAAATTTTTGGTTAATAATGAAACATCTCACTTAGAGCTAACAATATTAACATGCTTCATCAGATTTTTTTTACTGAAGTAGTGAGATAATTATAGAAATTATGATATTTAATTTAACCTTATAATTTGTGTTTTTTCATTTCTGAATATTACTTCCATAAATACACACATGGACATGCGTGCGCACGCACGTGCGCACACACACACACACACACACACACCCTCAATAACTTTTTTCCCTCCAAGAGTCACTGTCCCCTCAAGAATTAACTTTCTGTGCCTTATTTTAAAAATGGTCAAAACAAAAGTTCCTAGCTTTGTCCTGCCAGCTCCTGAGATGGAGAAGACATTTGTCAGCTTGGATTTGCCTTGTGTCAGTCAAGGGTGAAGTCCCGCCCAGGACTCCATGCAGATCGCCACTCGACCCAGGTGCCTCTTTTTAGGCTGATTTTTGGAAATAGGTTACAAGTGCTACTCAACCTACGTGCACATTTTATGGAGTTCTTTAAAAAAGACAGAGTTGTAAATGTGACTTTTGCCCATCCTAGGGGAAGCTTACTGGATGGCTTCTAGGCCCTGTGAATGGGGGAAGGGTGGTTCTGGACAGATGGGCTGGCTGCCAGCGATAGCTGAAGGAGGATAAATGTAAGAGCTGGTGGCGAGCGATCAGGATTATTTCCTACACTCAAGACCCTGGATGTCAAACTGGAGCAGCAGAGGCTGAGAGTACAGACTTTCAAATTAGGCAAAAATGAGTCCAAATCCCAGCCAGCTCTGCCATGGTGCCCCTGTGTGACCTTGACCATGTTATTTTGCTATTCTAAGCCTTAATAATATTATTTCTTTTGGGACTGTTTTAAGGATTGAATGAGCAAATGTATATAAAGCTCTTAGACTAGCACTCGGTGCAAAAACTTGTCAGTAAGGAGAATTGTTACTGCTACTCACCGAGACATGGGGGTCATCTCTGAAGACAGTGTCAGGCAAACTACAAGCCCACGGGCCAAATCCTGCCCGCTCTCTGATTTTGTACAGCCTGTGAGCTCCACATGGTTTTTACATTTAGAAATGGTTGAACAAAGACCAAAAGAAGAATGATATTTTGTGACAGGTGAAAATGATATGAAATTCCAATTTCAGTGTCCATAAATAAAATTCTGTCAGAAAATACAGCGACGCCAAATGTTGACGTATTAGCTACGGTTATTTTTGTGCTACAAAGGCAGATTTGCACAGTAGTAATAGTGACAAAATGGCCCGCAAAGCTGAAAATATTGACTCTGGCCCTTTACAGAAAGTTTGGCAGCCCCTCCCTTAGGGAGGTGTTGAGCATGGAGCATGTGAGGACGGAGGTTGAGGGTGCTGTTCTCCGTCCCTTTCCACACATTTTGTCTCATTCTTGCTAATGGAACCATTTGCTCAGAGCTGTCCCCTGCAACCCAGAAGGATTGGTTACTGAGTAACAAGGAGAGGGCTTGACTTAGGTTTCTGTGAGGGGCTTATCCCCAAATACAGGTTAATTAGAAATATTGATCATCTGTGAGAGATTTGGTACGGAGGAAAGCTGACGCCCATATGAGGAAAGTACTGTGAGCAACGTTGGTGAGTAACACCGTAAAAGACTGGGTACATTTAGTTTGATCAGAAGATCCCAGGGATGCTACAGACCCTACAGATTCATCTATCTTCCCTTTTTTCCCTGATGCTGGCCTTTTTCTGAGCATGACTGAAGGAGTGAGCCACAAGGATAGCTCAGAAGAGAGCTTCCAGCTGAGGGAGAAGAACAGGTGCAAAGGTCCTGAGGTCATTGCCTCTTAATTCACTTCCTCCTCTGCTATTTCTGTAGGCCCTGACACTTCAACTTGGTTTTCACTTTGGGGAAGTATTGGGTTGATTGTTCACACATTGACTAGACTGGTAGCTCCTAGAGGCTAGAACTCTCTTACTTGTCTCTGTGTCCCTTGTGTGTAGCACAATGCTAGTTATATAGTGAGTGTGCAGTAAACAGGCCACATCATACAATACCTGGTTGATCTAATTCTGTCTCTACACCCCCTGTCTGTATTCTTTCTAGCAATTTGTTTAGAGGTTCTGAGAGAGACTTTTACCTCCATGAAGCAAGCACTTCCACAGTCCCACGAAATCCCTTCCCCCATCTTTGGGCAGCCCATACCTTCCCCTTTCTGATATTCTTACATGTCAGGACTGAATTTTCCTCTTCACACATCCCAGGCACAGATTTGGAAGTTAAGACAGAGAAGCACAGCAAGGGTTATTAAGCAAGTGTTTGCCAACAGAGTGCACAGAGCTTTAGAAGAAGCTCGAAGCGCTGTGACCATTTTCCACTTTCAGAGCAAGTCAGAGGAAAGAGACAGACTGCAGCTTCCCCCACCCCCGCCCCACCCCCCCATCATTGAACCTGAGGGCGAAACTAAAGAAAAGAACTCTGGCCAACGAAAGCTGTCTGGAGAGTTTTCACTTAGCCCTCCTTCTCCTTCAACTGCCAACCCGTCTCTCACTCACCTTTCTCTCTGCCCTCTGCCCAGCCACTCATCACCTTCTGGTGGTCACTGACTTGATACAGAGACAGGCAGGGTTGAAGCCGCGTGATGTGGAGTCAGTCCCAGGCTGTTTCCCCATGTGATCCGGGCTGCGCAGGGCCAGCTATAGTGAGAACTTATTTAGGGCAGGAAATACATGGGCTCATAAAGAGTTATTTTTGCATTCCTTGTTTTTCTGATTATAACTATACTCCAAAACGTATTTGGACTGAAGCTTTAAAAAGCTTGGGATGCATAAAAGCCCGCAGGGTGTTCTGAGCACAGGATAATTTTAGTTCAGACCACTGGTCATGCTAATAAGCAAGGGCAGTTTCCACGTTAGGTTCCCATTCTGGCTCAGTTTGAACAGAAAGCAAACTTCAGATTTGCCTGTGGTTTGTGAGTTAGCTTATTTTGCTCAGCATACTCTGGAAGGCTTTGGTGGGTGAGGGAGGTTAGCCCTTGATGAAAACAGGCAAACTAAACCAAATCAAAGATTTATTCATGGGAGCCAGTTTCCATCTGTTGGCTTCCTCAGGGACCCTTGAATAAGGATCCATACAGCGCCCAGGAAATGTTTTTCTTCTTCCTTACTTTTCCTAACTGTGTGTGTGTGTGTGTGTGTGTGTGTGTGTGTGTGTGGGTGCGTGTGTGTGTGTGTGTGTAGTGTTGGTACTAGAGAGGACTATAGATCCATCCAAGTAGATTCACCACGGTTCAATGTAAATACTATATTTCATCAATTCAAAGGCATACATTTTTTCACATTTTAATATTTCTAATATCAAAATAAGCCCCATGATCGATAATATACCATAGTTTAATTGGTAGCAGTTACTAATTTTCTTAGTAACACACAGAATTAATGGTGTGTGTGACAGTCAATGGTGTCTTAGACTCAATGGCATATGGGATCTGACTCGGATATTTTATCCATAACTGTAGCCTTAAATTTAGGCAGAGCTCACCTGTCAAAGTCTTCAAAGGTCATAAAGTCAAGGTACTGCTCCATGAAAGCCCATTTGTACCATCTCCAGTACTACTGGCTTCATGTTCTGCTATGTCTCTCTCTATTACATAGCTCACAGTTGCTGAGTTCTTACTGCAGTCAGCCAATACTCTAAGCACATTAGGGATCTAGCCTCACAGTTCCATGAGGTAGGTGTTATTATCCTGTTTCAATCAGGGTCCAGGCAGGAGAGAGAAACCGTACTAGTTATTTAAACATAGAAAATGGGGGGCGCCTGGGTGGCTCAGTCAGTTAGGCATCCGACTTCAGTTCAGGTCATGATCTCACCATTTGTGAGTTCAAGCCCTGCATCGGGCTCTGTGCTGACAGGTCAGAGCCTGGAGACCCCTTCAGGTTCTGTGTCTCCTTCTGTCTCTGCCCCTCCTCCACTCACACTCTGTGTGTGTGTGTGTGTCTCTCTCTCTCTCAAAAATAAACATTTAAAACTTTTTAAAAATAAACAGAAAATGGAATAGAAAGACTTGTTAACCAGGCATAAAGCTGATAACTAGTAACTAAAAGGGTAAGAAGAGAACTCTAAGGTATCAAGGAGGCAGTAGCTATAGGAAGCAGGCACCACCCTTACCAGGGGAGCAAAGGGAAGAGGCTGGAATTATCGAAATTTCGAAATGTGGAAAAGGCGAGCTCAGACCCAAACCTCAGGCCTGTGCTGGCACGGGGGTCCCCGAGAGAGGGCCCAGGGAAGCTGGAGAAGCTGCATTGCTGTGGCTGCGATGAAGCAGCTTTGGGGAAAATGACACTTTCAGGAAGAGGAAGCAGGAACAAGCCCTTTCCTCCTCCTCAGCCGGCCGCCAGAGCCGAAACGTGGTCGTAGCCCCAGCATCGCAGAGCGGAGGGCAGAGGGCTGGTTTGACAAGGAAAAAGAGCTCAGTACCTGGAACCTAGCCTAACTTTTACATATGAAGAAGTTGAGAGACAGAAATATTAAAAGTAGTGGGTATGCTAGTCCAGATCATGCAAATCTGAAGATATGAAGCCGAGATCTGAAACCAGATTCGCCCGACTCCATACTCTACACACTTAATGACTACCCACACTTCTTTCCTATCTGTTGTCTTTTGTGTTTCTTTGTCTCACTTTTTCATGTATTCAGACAACAGTTATTTCTGGAGCGTCTACTCTCTGTCAGGCACTGTGCTTGGTTCCGGGGAAAACAGCAGCAAACAAAACAGACACGGCACTTGTCCTCAGGGAACTGACAATCTCGCTCTATTTCGGTGGGTAACATTTCGGTTTCCTGTGGCTCCCTCTCTCTCTCTCTCTGTCTTTTTGCCAGTGCCTCTAGTCTGCAAGGGTATATTCCTTTCCCCCCCCATAATTTAATATCTGCTTTACTCTGCCTTGCTGTCTCAATCTCTTTATATATTTTTTTAGTTTGTCCTGGTTTCTTTTTCAACTAATGTGACCTGCGTTTTCCTTCCTCATATTTCTCTTCCTGGGGAAGAGACATTGGCCCAAACGTAGACCCAAGTGTAAATTCTGTCTGTGTTTTCTTTTTTGACAATTTTCATGGGCTTTTCTGTTAAAAATTTTTAAGTGGGGGCTTCTGGGTGGCTCAGTCGGTTAAGCATTCAGCTCTTGGTTTTGGCTCAGGTCATAATTTCACAGTTTGTGAGTTGCAGCCCCACGTTGGGCTCGGCACAGCTGGTGTGGAGCCTGCTTGCGATTCTTCTCTCTTTCTCTCTCTGCCCCTTCCCGCTTTGTCTTTCTCTTTCTCATAAACTTTTTAAAAACGTTTAAAATTTTTTACGTGAGTGAATGAAACGGTATATAGTTCTTTATCTTAAAACACAAACAAATAAATCTAATTCAGCAGGCTTTCTGGACTTTCATTTTCTTATGTGGCTAGCTTCTCCAAGGGAATCAGTCATTAAGAGAATAATGCAATAGATCAAAGGAAGCACAACATTTATAATCCTTTTTACAAGCAGAACCTCCAATCCACCAGTCATGCTAGCAAATTCTTTTCTGTTTAAAGAGTGACCATGCGTGTAGTAGTTAAGGCTTGGGAACCAGACTACCTGGAGGTCTGGTTCCCATAGGTCTTCATTTCCTAGCTCTGTAGCATCAGGCAAGTTACTCAGTCTCTCTATGCCTTGGTTTTCCTCACCTGAAAAATGAGGGCAATGATATTAGCACCTATCTCATTGGGTTTTGGGGAGGATTAAATGAAGTCATACACAAGGCATTCAGGAGAGTACCCTGTTTGTAATAGATGTAATTAGCTGTCATGATTTACAACACAAATTATGTCATGGAAATAATAGCGTTTACTCCCACAGTCCTTTTATTCTGTTTCTCAATATTCTAGAGTACTGTTCTCCAGCATTTTTGACTTATAAGCTCTCCTTTCTGTGGTTCTGCTCACATAAGTCCAAGGAAATACATATTACCAAAAAGCTACCAAGTTTGTCAGTTCATTCTGGTTGTATATGACAGAATCAACACAGCTTAACCACAGAGGGTTACATAACTGCGGAGTCCGGGAGTGGAACTGGTAGCCGTGAGTAGCTTCAGGGCTTCCAGTAACATCATCAGGAGGCTCGCCTTCTGCTAGTCTCTCATTGTGGTTTCTATTGGCTTCATTCCCTCCTAGTGCAGCCAAACTTTTGCCAGTGGGGCACTGATGTGCTCCGGCAGCCCGTGCTGTTCATCTTTCCGGTTGCCCTGTGATGTCACACTCAGGAGCACTCCTCCGTGACATTGTATGAGTCTCTCAGGTTTAGACCTCTCCTGGTGAATCCCTGCTCTCCTGGATAACTCTTTACTCCTGGGGATTGGGCCAGCCTTGTTCTCTTCTGTTCATCTGGAATATTAATTCCAGTGCCCTGGCCCAGATAACAAATGTCCCCTTCACCATTTTTTTCAGGTGGGCCTGGGTGTCATCATATATATAGGACTCTTGGTGGCTAGTCATGATGACCCAATATTCCCAAGATTGGCCAGTGTATTAGGCCCTCACCATGACTTGACCACACAATACTGATACTGTGGCTCCCTAAGGATGACTTGCACTTTGAAAATGGCCCCGTGTGGCAGCACTGGTCAGGAACAAAGTGTAGGGAGGTGACCAATTTGTAGGCACTGGGGCATTTTTTCCCCAATCGAATTTTACTGTCAGTGAACATCATATCCCCTTTCTGCCCAGTTCTTCCCTCTCCTCGTATCTATCATTTTGTCCTTTTTAAGAAACTGTTTTCTAGTCAAGCAGATGCTGGATTGCTGGTGACCTTATTTTCCAAAGATGTAGTCTAATCTCTGAACCTCTTTCCTGACTGAATTAAGTAATATAAAAAATTATATTGGGGCACCTGGGTGGCTCGGTAGGTTAAGCGTCCGACTCTTGATTTCAGCTCAGGTCATGATTTCACGGTTCGTGAGATCGAGCCCAGGGTCGGGCTCTGTGCTGGCAGTCCAGAGCCTCCTTGGGATTCTCTGCCCCTCCCCTACTTGCTCTCCTACTCTCTCTCACTCTCAAAATAAATAAAAGCTTAAAGAAAGGAAATTTTTTAAAATGTGTTAAATGCCCAATGTCTCTAAAATTGTATGGAGACTTGCAATGTGCTTACATGGTTTCCATTGTTCACTTTACAAAGTAGTTATTAAAGGGCGAGGGTTAGAAGTATGTAAGTATCTAGTCACACAGCTCTTAGTTCTCCAAAGTATCCGAAGAAGTTAATCAACAGGCCACCACCGTGCTTCCCATCCTAAGGGCCACTTAGACGCAGGGGGTATGTGATTTCCCGTTCTCTGTTCTCATGTCTTGGCTGACACAAGGCCTGAGTTAGAGCCCAGCGGTTCCCTCCTCACAGTGCGCAGAGCTCTGGCAAAGGAGAGAGGCCGGATTCCTCAGAGTGGGGCCCAGCCCTGAGAAACTGGGTGGAACCCAAGGAGCTTGTCAAACCCCACCCCCATTCCTGGGGCTCTGAGAGCTGAGGGGGCCTGGTGTGACCTAGCCAGCTGGAGTGCGGAGTCGGAGGCAGCAGCGGCTCATGCAAGCCTCGGACACCAGAGGCAGGGAGTTCTGCAGGGGCCTCTGGCTGAAGGCATGAGAACCGGGTGGGCAGGACAGCTGCTTCGGGGCTCTGAAGCTACGCCTTGCCAAGGATCATGGTGTGCTGCGCTCGAGGGGCGGGCAGAGGCTCCCATGAGGCCCTCTGTGAAGCTGTTTGGATGAACTGCTCTGCGGCCATGTGTCGATGCTTCTGTATCCATTACTCCAGTGACGCCATGGAGCTCCCCCCCACCTCCGGGAAGACAGAGACTGACAAAGGCTGCTTGTTCCCAGGATGTCACCCTTCAGGAAGTCGGGAGGCTGGGAGCTAGCGGCGTGGGAGGAGGACTGAGGGGTAGAAGGCTCGGTTTTCTGACTTCAGGCGGCCACGCAGGCTGGTGCGGTGTTTACACAGTGGGTGTGTGCTGGGGGAGGGGAAGGAGAACGCCGGCCTCTCCCTTCCCCCTCAGAAAGTGGCAAAGGTGCCTGAGGAAAGTCATGTTTCATTCCTGACAACGCCTGGTCTAGGGCCACAAGAGTAATTCATTTGGGGGATCTTTTTGGAAGGGAGAAATACAGAATGTTCTAATTTATCTTCTTTAAAATGAAAAGCAGGGACCATATGAGTATCCAGGAAAAACAACAATTAATAAAAGACACATAGAGCAGCTCCCCATCTATTAAACTTTAGACAGGGATGACATGTCAGAAAAAAAGAAACAATTTAAATGTTCCATAACATTTTTCTTTTAGCTTTCACAAACAGATGTATGTACCTGCTCAATCAATCAGTGTGGCTACTCTGGAGTCCTTGCATCATCTTTCAGCGAATTGACATTCTTCTTATCGATACCATTTACAGGAAATCTCTCCCCTTTTCCTAATTTTCTTTCCCTCATCTCTGTTGGTCTTTCACTTCTTGCTGCCATGCATGTTCTTTCTTCTAGAAGCAGACTACATTCCCTCTTTTTTTTGTTTTGTTTTGTTTCAGTTTTTTGTTCCCACTATAGGTAGGAAACTAGATGAGCTTATTAGAATTCTATCTAAAATTAAGGGTTAAACCGATGGATTCCTCAGACCCTGACTTTTAGATACAGGCAGAGACACACATAAACACACATGGATATGGTTTTTTTTTTAGTTATTTATTTATTTTGAAAGAGAGAGAGAGCATGTGCATGAATGGGAAAAGAACAGAGAGAGAGAGAATCCCAAGCAGGCTCCGTGCTGCCAGAGTAGAGTTGGACACAGGGCTTGAACCCACTAACTGTGGGATCATGACCTGAGCTGAAACCAAGAGTGAGATGCTTAACTGACTGAGCCACCCAGGCACCCCAGATATGCTTTTTTAAAAAATGCAATTTAGATTAATTCATTACATGTGTATGGACCTCTTTCTCTGTACCAGACACTAGGATAGGCACTACAAGTCAAAGGAAATATCTGTGACCCAGTATCTTTCCTTGAGACACATATAGTTCATGGGGGAGACAGAGACTCAGGACTGCCTGTGACAAAATAATCAAATGTTACAAACAAGTGCCAACAAAGCACTACTTGACTATCAAGGGGGGGGGGCTTTGATATCCAGATGTGATCATGTGGGGGAGGGCCTCCGGAGGAGTCTTCCTCAGATTGAGTCTCAAAAGATTATAAGGCCTACATGCCCTCTCTGTTTTCCGTCCCTACTGAAGCAATTTAATTTAAAATTTTATAATGGGGTTTTCTCCCTTTTGCCCCTAAATTAGCTGAAGGCTGTAGGCCTTAAATTAAAAGCAAGCTAATGTATTTTTAATATAACTTGACAGTTGAGTTTAGACACAAATGCCATGTTTAAAAACGAAGAGTATAATTGGCATTTAATGAGGCAGAATGAACTCATGGCCTTTATAGAGAATGGTTAATGAATAAGGGGCAGGGTGATCATACTGAAGAAACCCACCAAATCCTTTAAAATGACATTGTCAAATGCCAATTCCTTCTTCCTCCAGGCTGCTTGTTCCAATTCCTTCCCTGAGTCAGTGATCCACTCACTATGCATGCAATTACGTTCAGTTAAAAACAAAAGAAAATAAATTGAAATCAGTCTAGTCATACCATGCCCTCATTCTTAAATTGCCAAAAGATAACAATGGCATATTCATAGAAGAAGAATTACAAGTAATCTGTGGGTATATTAGAAGTAATCAGTACTACTAATAATGGAAGAGGTGTTTCTCCTAAGAACAAGTGTATTTTCTTTAGTAATCGTAAAGGCTATGATAAAGTTGGGAAATTCAATGTTGATCTAATACTATTATCTAAAACACATTCGGTGTTTAATTTTTCTTTAAGTTTATTTATTTATTTATTTATTTATTTATTTATTTATTTTGAGAGAGAGAGAGAGAGAGAGAGCACTAGCAGGTGGGCGGGGCAGAGAGTGAGGTAGACAGAGAATCTCAAGCAGGCCCTGCACTGTCAGCACAGAGACCAAAGAAGCTCTAATCCATGAACCATGAGATCATGACCTGAGCATGAACCAAGAATCAGACGCTTAACTGACTGAGCCACCCAGGTGCCCCTTGTGTTTACTTTTGCCAGTGATCCCAGTAACATTTTTAGCGCATCCTTGCCCCTCCAATCCGGGACAACACGTTACATTCAGTTGTCATGTGTCTTTAGCTTCCTTTTGTTTGGAACACCTCCTCAGCTCTAGTCTTTCATGACATTGATATTTTTGAAGAATGTATTTCAATTGTTTTGAAGGATGTCTCTCAGTCTGGTTTGTTTTCTTGTGATGAAAGTTCTCACTTTTGGCAGGAACGGGTTTTATGTATTTTTTTGAAGGTGAATATCTATGTCCTCTGTCTGGAGCCCCATGAGACTTGGTTTGAAATACTGCCTCTTCCATTTCTTGCCTGTTTCATGCTGGGCAGGTTATTACCTCAGCACAGCATCCATATTCTCCTGGTCAAAAAGATATAAAGGATTCCTATATCTAAAGGCTATGGTAAGGATTAAGAGATTTAATGAATTTGAAGAACCTGAAACATTGCTTAATCTCTAAAAAGTGCTTAATCATTTTTATTTTAAATATCAAATGACCAGGCAATAGACTAATATTGCAAAAATTGAGCACTTTTGAAAAATTGTTTTGGGCGCTGGTAACGTTTTGAGGTAATGAACTCACCTAATATGGGAGACTACTCATGATACCATCAGCTAATCTTTTTTTTTTTTTATTTTTTTACAAATAGTTTATTNCCTATGTATCAGCATTTCTGTATCCCTTGGGTAAATTCCTAGCAGTTCAGCTAATCTTTTCCTGAGACTCTCTTCTATATCTCACCATTCAGATCCCTGGCCCTCTTCCCAATACACAATTTCAAGCTGATATGCACAAGTTCCTAGCGAAGATGCTGATAGGTTCCAGATAGGCAGAGAGTGGCTGAATGAAGTGACCTTGTTATTCAAAAGGAATGAAGGTAATTGGGAATATTTTGACGCAGTACTTGAATGTTTGCAACTTTGCTTTTAATTGATTATGCATGAGGCCTTGATGGAATTTTTTGAAATAATAAGAAGAAGAATAAAAATAGACAAAGTAATAGAAGGTATATAAAAAGTTATAAAAAACAGAAAAACTATTTGCAAAAAAAAAATACAGGGACACCTGGGTGGTTCAGTCGGTTGGGCATCTGACTTCCGCTCAGGTCATGAACTCACAGTCTATGAGTTGGATCCCGTGTCACGCTCTGTGCTGAGAGCTCAGAGCCTGGAGCCTGCTTCCGATTCTGTGTCTCCCTCTCTCCGCCTCCCCTGCTCATGCCTCTGTCTCTCTCTTTCCCTCAAAAGTAAATAAACATTAAAAAAAATTTTTTAAGTACATCATTCACCACCCATTTTAACTAAACATGCCTATGCCTTACGTGCCAGAAATTCCACTCTAAGAGATATAAGAAATCAGAATTAAGCCAGATGTTTATCAATGTATGAATGGGCAAGTAAGTTGAAATTCATCCAGCAAATAAATATTGTAACGTCACTAAAATGTTGACTAAAGAAGCTTTTTGCAAAAAATATCCACAGTATGAATGTATTCATGTAGACTTTAACATAACCAAGGCCATACAGATTTATTGGGCCACATAAATGGAGCAAGAGAATAAAAAATATAACCAGAGGGAGACACAGTAACTTGAGAAGAATAGTGATCTCTGAGGAAAACGTCAGGAGAATAGAATTAGGGAGGAGTTTAAAGGGCTAAGACTCCATATGTAGTCTTTATTTCCCTATTTAGAAAAAACAAAAGAAAGAAATGAAGTAAATAGGCCAGCATGCTTAACAATCGCTGAATCCAGGTGGTCTGAATAAAGATATTTCCTATTGTGGCTCTTTGCTGCTCAAAGAGCTTCATAATAAAACAGAAAACTTAAGGGGGCGGGGGGAGAAAACCTTTCTATTCAAATATAAGACTGTTCATCCAATACCAGCGTTCTGGAACAAGTCCATATATCTCACTCAGCTGAGCTGTCACTGCAATGCTGGAAGCATCACTAGTTATATGTGTCTGGCTTTTGGGGAGGTTTATTTATGTCTGGATCATCTCTTTTCACTCACTGGATGTAACCCTTCAAAGGCAGGAAGGAGAATTGTTTTTGCACACAATGGACTGGCCCCTTCAGAGCACGCCCCTCTTTTGTCTCCAGAACAAGCGGTATCTTGCTCACAGTTGGAGTTCAATAAAGATTTGTTGGATGAGTGAGATCAAGCCAATTTTCTTTTTTTTTTTACNTTTTATTGTCTGATGGCTGATGCTAGGACTTCCAACACCACGTTAAACAACAGTGGTGAGAGTGGACATCCCTGTCGTGTTCCTGATCTCAGGGGGAAAGCTCTCAGTTTTTCCCCATGAGATCAAGCCAATTTTCACTGAGCTCTGCTACTGCAGGCTCATGTGGAGTGCTGCCCTCATGGAGTTTACAAACTAGAATGGAGATAGATGCAGGGATCTCAATGGACTGGACAAAAGAATGATCTAGAACAGCCAGTGCATGGCCAGTTGTTAATTTTGACCAAGATGGCAGGAGAAGGGGATACTGTGATTAAATTTCCCACATATCGGTGTCCCTCTTTGGGGTGAGAGATTGCTTGCCCTGGAAGCTTGGTTAAAATATGGATCTCTTACCTGGAGAGAATAACTCATCAAGCCATCATCCTCCATCACATCGGCAGGTTGACTTTATCAAACTGGCCCCAATTCGTAGGTAGACCAAGAAAATTCAGACTCGTAGTGCCAAAGACTGGCTTCTGAGGCAAGAGTAAAGTCTGGCTATTTAAAAGGAAGCTGTGAAGAATGGTTAGGCAGCAGGTTTTGGGAGGTCCCGATCCCTGGAAGGGATTGTGAAGACATCAAGTAGGCACCATGAGAGAGAGGAATAAGGTAGACAAGAGCAAGAAGGTGGGACAAAGCCACAGGTGCAGGGAAGACAAGTATTGGCTGATTTGCCCCTCAGAGCTTACACAACTTATCCTGCACAAAGTCCTAAACAGTTTATAGGACAAACTCTTTGTAAGTGCCCCACACACTGCCTGGAAAAGACACTCGTGGTAGCAGGGCCAGTGCTGCCCCAGGAAGCTTCTGGGCTTCTGCGTTCTTCCCAGTGACAGAGACAACCATCCCCAAGTTGGCCGTGGGAACTCTCTGTGCCATCCCATGGTTGTTTGGGCTCAAATTTTACAATCTAAATGTGCCTCCAGTTGTTCGCAGTTCTCTGTCATGTGTCACTTTACAGCTGTCTCGTCCACGTGGTGGGTAAAAACAGACTTGTTGAGGATGAGCCGGAGGGAACTTATCGTCCTGCTCACCCTTCGGAGAACACCTCACACACACTCTTGAATCCCTCCTTCCCCTCCTGGAACTTCCTCTTGGAGGGTTGTGTCAGCTTCTCAAGGAAATCTTTGCCATGCTTTCTTCATTCTCCCTGGAGTAGGTAAGGAGAACCCCAGCTGGGACTCTCACAACACCTCTTGTATTGCTATCCTTCCCCTTGCAACAGTGTGTAGTATTTATCTGTTTATGTGTCTGCTTGTCCAGACCCCTGAGAGCAGAAGGACCCTCCCCTGTTCAGCGTCATCTGTGTCGTATGCAGTACATGGTACAGAGCTTCTAATATTAGTTCAGTGGAATCAAGCTGATAAGAAGCTGGAGACTCCTGCTCTCTGATTGCTACAATCTGCCTACTGTTTTTTCTTTATTCTGTTTGTTTCATTTTGCTGCGTTAGGTACATAAGCATAACTTGAAAGTGTTCTCCTTGTAGAAATGCAAGAAAAAGTGCATAGAGTAAAAGGCACAAGTCTACATGTGTTTCCCCTACTACTTTCCCTTACCCCCACTCGCCTCCCCAAAGGCTGCTACTGTTATCTGGGTTTGCAGTCCCTCAGGAGTTCTCTATGCATTTACAAATATATGCATACATGAAGAAATACGCCATTTTGTTCGTGATGCCACATTTTTGCTTTTATCACATAACAATGATGTAGGCATTCCATGTCTATGCGTATAGCCTATTGGGTTCTTTTTAACTGCTACAGAGCAATCAAAAGAGATTAGGTAAGGGGCTAGGATTGGTTTAAATAAGAAGGAACATATCAGAAGATATTAGTCATTCACAGAATTTGCGGGACTGTGGGAGAAGGAGAGCCTGAAGCCATGCATTTAGGAATGGCCACACTACGTGTGTATGTGTTTACAGGGTGGGGAGGGCTTCTGTAGCGAAGACTTCATTGCCACCATTTTCCAGTCCCCGTGGAAACTCAGGGCTGGACTTCCAGAGCTCATCCAATACCACATGGAAAGACCCAGATGCCCCTACCCCATATTTGCTGGAAGGTTCCCATCCCCCAAGGAACCTCCTTCTCTGTCACCATCACGGTTATATTCATATTTTTAAAAACTGTTTATTTTAGGGGCTCCTGGGTGGCTTAGTCGGTTAAGCGTCTGACTTTCGCTTAGGTCATGATCTCGCGGTTCTTGGGTTCGAGCCCCGCGGCGGGCTCTGTGCTGACTGCCAGCTCAGAGCCTGGAGCCTATTTCAGAGTCTGTACCTCCCTCTCTCTTACCGTCCCCTGCTCACGCTGTCTCTCTCTCTCTCCTAGAAATAAATAAAAATATTTAAAAAAATAAAAATAAAAACTGTTTATTTTAAGAGAGAGAATGTGAGTGGGGGAGAGGGGCAGAGGGAAGGAGAGAATCCCAAGCAGACTCCACACTCAGCACAGAGACCACCACGGGGCTTGATCTCACCACTGTGAGATCATGACCTGACCTGAAGACAAGAGTTGATTAACTGAGCCACCCAGGCACCCCTTCATGGTCACATTTCTATCCTCAAGGGGACTGAGGAATAGAGTGATCCTTAAGAGAAGATTACATCTTGGGTTGCCAAAATGAGCTAAAAACTATAGTGGTATGTGTTGGCAGTAAAGAGTTAACCATTAAATAGGAAAATTGGATTTTGTGCACAATGACAACAAAACTTGTTAAATATGTAGGAACGAACTACGTAATTTAATTAGAATCCTGGCTTCCAGTATCCAGGTCCCATATGGAAGCACAGCAGTTTAGCCAATGACCATTTAGTTCATCCTCCTTCGTTATCATGCCAGGGAAGGAGACATAATTCCACTTTAGCACCTCTCCTAGGTACTAAAACTTGTTGACAGAATCATAATTAAAATTACAAGTGTGCTCTGAAATTAATTAAATGCTCACTTTTAAGGAGGATATACTACAACATAGAGCCCATTTCACTGTCTACTACTCATGCTTAGTACCCCTCTACCAAGCTCTACCCCATTTAATTTTTTTAGACATTTTTTTTGGAGAGAGAGAGTGCATGTACATGCACACACATGAGCAGGGGAGGGGCAGAGGGAGAGGGAGAATCCCTAGTAGATCCATGCCCAGCTCAGAGCCTGAGGAGAGAGTCAAACCCACAACTGTGAGATCCTGACATGAACTGAAATCAAGAGTTGGGTGCTTAACCAACTGAGCCACGCAGGTGCCCCACCTCTACCCCATTTAAACACACACACACACACACACACACACACACACACACACTGGCATATGGCTCTTCCAGTATGACAGCATGAAAAAAAGCTCAATTTTAAGAACCATTTAAATAATTTCCTCTTATCATATTATATTTATAGTAATCATTTAAAAAAATTTTTAAATGCTTTATTTATTTTTGAAAGAGAGAGACAGACACCATGAGCAGGGGAGGGTCAGAGAAAGAGGGAACACAGAATCTGAAGGAGGCTCCAGGCTCTGAGCTGTCAGCACAGAGCTCGACCTGGGGCTCAAACTCACTATGAGATCATGACCTGAGCCAAAGTCGGATGCTTAACCGACTGAGCCACCTAGGCATCCCTATAGTGATCATATTTTCTGAACCCTAACTCAAATGCATGCTTTCAGAAAAAAAAAAAAAATTGAGGATTTTTCTCTCGGCCTTCCTCCCTCACAGCCTTGAGTTCAGTAATTCGGTAACAATTATTTGTATTGAGAGTATTTTGCTGTGCTATACATAACCTTTGAGTTATGTTCACTTGAAGAACATCTGCTCCAAGTTGGATGTAGACCTTGGGCAACTCCTTTGGAATCTCTTAGTCTCTTGGAGATTAGGAAAATTGTGCATACCAAGCAAAAAGGAGAGTTGAGTGAGGTACTATAGAACACTTTTGGGGTGAACTAAGCTGTCTGCATGCAAAATTTCTCTTTGGGCTGAGCTCCTGAAAGTCTGGAGAAGAGTTTTGTAGTTATTATTCCTGGTGGTCTCTCCCACTGAGTAGCCCAGAGCTTAGTGCAGAAGTAAAGCTGGATAACGGCACCCATGGTGGTGGTGGCACACATCTGTGGTGCTGGGCTAGGCAAATGCACTATCTCACTTTAAGCCTCAAAAATTCTTCAGTGTAGATATTATAACCCACATTTTATAAATTTTTAAATTATTTATTTATTAAATTAAAATTATTTTTTTTAAGTTTATTTATTTATTTTGAGAGAGATAGAGATAGCATGAG